>NC_056751.1:17690180-17790180 GCF_019279795.1 Protopterus annectens
AATCTTAAATCTTCAAGACTGTGTTGCATATTTGGGAGCCATACATATATGCTTCCATTATTTCTTTGTTATTTGCATATCTAATCTTTCTTCCCAATCTTTTCTGACCTCTTCTGATTGATTCCTGTCGTTATCACACAATATTTTATATGCCCAATTAATTAACCCATTTTTAACAGCAGCTTCTATTATAGATTCAAATTAAAAACTCATTCAGTGCAAGTCTATCATTAAGATTTTCTTTTCCCTTTCTCTTTGTCTATATTCTGATACAAATCCCTGATAGGGAAGGCAATCACTAGCTTGCAATCCAAATGTCCTCCTGGCCTCTTCCTCTTCTATTACCTTTCCTTCTCTTATTATTTGTTCCCAATACTTGGTTCCTTTGCCAGCTTTCTCCAGTAAATTCCACCCCCCTCGTCTATCCTCTGTACCCCTAATTGCAGTCATCCCTGTTGACAGAATCTCCTTTTCTCTTTCATGTGTTGGCTTAGTTCTTAGTACACATTCTGCCAGTTTATGAACATAATATTCTGTATGACTGCTGTTATTCTCCTTAAGGATCTGTGTCCAAATCCCATTCTTTCCTTATTTCTTGAACTACCTCCTTGCCTCATCATTTCCACTCTGAATTGTAGTTGTCTACTTGTGTTATGTATAACAGTCTTAACTATGTAGCTCAAGAATATCCCTTCAAATCAGGTGATCTTAAACCTCCTTGTTCTGTTGGGAAGATCAACTTATCCAAATTGACTCTTGCCCTCTTCCCTTTCCAAATAAAATCCTTCAGCTCTTTATTAATTACTGTCTACAACTTTTCTGGTTGATAAAAAAAATATGCTTAACCTGTGTATAAATCTAAAGGGAGTAAAAACATTTTTACTGCTTGTCTCTTGCTATCCATATCCATAGGCAAGAGATTCTAGTTTCTCAGTCTTTGCATTATCTTTTGTTAGTCTTTTCCCACATATCCTCAGCTGCCATAACCAATTCCTTTTTAATCCATACTCCGAAGTATTGAATTTTATCATGTCCCCATAAGTATGGGTATTGCTGTACTAAATTATGTGTGAATACGTAATTTATAGCTAAAGCCTTCATTTTATCTTTATTAATTTTAACTCCCCCCCCAAAAAAAAAAAAAAGAACTGTCTCAGAATATTCCACAACACTGAGATATCCTTTTCTGGTTCCATTGGGTACAAAATAATATAATTTGCATATAATGCCAACTTTTCTTGAACACTGTACCAATTATATCCTTGAATTTCTGACTCCTTTATTTTCTTTATCAGTGGTTCTAAATATAACACTAATAACAAAAGGAAAAGAGGGCACCCTTGCTTGGTTCCTCTGTTCAGACACAACTTATCAGAGAGGAACCCTCCCACTTTGATTTTTGCCTCTGATACCTCTGTATCCTTCTAATTAATGTTATTATTGTATCAGGAAATGTGGGCAGCCACGGTGGTGCAGAGATTAGCTTTGCCACCTCATAGCAAGAGGTTCTCCGGTTTGATCCTCAGCTGGGGTGCCTTCTGTACGGAGTCTAAATGTCCTCCCTGTGGTCATGTGGGTTTCCTCCAGGTGCCCCAGTTTCCTCCCACATCCCAAAGACATGCTGTAGGTGGAGTGGGCACTCTAAATTGGACCTAGGCATGAGTGCATGAGTGCCTTCTGTGGAAGGTTGGGTGCCGGGCTGGCAACTCGACACTGCAAACTCCACTGCCAATCATGAGTGGACAGGTGATCCACTGTGGTGACCCTTAACCAGGAAAATCTGAAAGAAGAAGATTGTATCAGGAAATGCAAATGCTTCCATTGCCCTACTCATAAAATCCTAGCTTACTCTGTCAAATGCTTTCTCTGTATCAAGACCTTCCAATAACAGTAGTATTTTCTTACATTCTGCTTCCCTCTGGATCATCATTCTATTAATGTTGTCAAATGTTTCTCTCTTCTCCACAAAACCACATGGGTCCATATCTATCAGTTTTGGCATCATCTTTGCCATTCATTAAGTCATTATAGCCAGAAACAATTTATAATCATAGTTTATAATTGCGATGGGTCTGTATAAAGCTGGATCAGATGATCTTTACTGTGTTTAGGTATTACAGCCACCACAGCTTTTTCCAGGATGTTGGTGGCTCCCTTCCTTTTGAAATGCTGTTAACCAAAACTTTCCACATTTTGATCACTTTCTTCCCTCCTAACTTCCAAACTTCCACATGAATACCATCTGTTCCTGGAGACTTTCCTGCACATAGGTTATGCATCATATCTATCTCTTCTCCTCCTGTCTTAACAGTTAGTTGTTGAGCCTCATCCACCTGTAACCTTGGCATATTTAAGTCTTCCATAAATATTTCCATTTGTGCTTTTTCATGAATTCCCATCTTCTCTGCTTTGTAGAGATTTTCATAAAATTTCCAACATATCTCTAACACCGCTAATAGGATCTCTGGTAATTTTTCTTGTTATTGTCTCCCTAAGTTTGGCAACAAGCCTTTCTACTTTCTGTTGCCTAATTCGTTGGCCCCAAAATTTTTGTGCTCTGGAGTTATCAAAAAAACTCCAATTTCATTTTTTTTACTGACATAATTTTAATTGCAAGCATTATACATCATAAACCATACTAACAATTTTTGATGCAAATATTAGACATCGCTTATAATCTATCCAGTCATTGTCAGTCAAGCATTACATAGCTCATCCAAATTCTGCCTTCCTTTAAACCTTGTTCCTTCTCTGCATGTATTGTTCCCACAATTCCCATTTTTTTCTATGTAATTTGATCCTAAAATACTTTACTAAAGATCTCAATTCCAGATGTTTTATCTCTGTCATATTTACTACTTCTAGTAAAGTTGGTTTTGACTTTTATTTCCATTTTCTAGTAACTGCTTTTTTGGCAGTCACCATAATTAGACTCAGCAAGGCCTTTATTCCGCTCACTCGGTATAACTTCTGGAGTACTTTTATCTTCCCTAATAACTCCTGGATAAGTTCCACAACCCATTCCTTAAATTACTCTCTTTTTAAAAGGTAGGTGGGAAAGTGCCAGTGTCTCATCTTTACTTCATTACCCTGCATTTTATCTTAGTATTTCTTGGTGCATGATCTGAAATAGTTGTTGGATGTGTATCAAAGTTCTCATTTAAATGAAAGTGTTCCTGTAAAATATAATTTATATCAAGTCTAGCCCAGTTATTGTACTTGAGGAATAATATGTAAATTCTCTCTGAGTTCCTGCTATGGAATTCATGTCTGCCATACCAAATATTTTCAGAAATTTCTTCAGAAATCTACACTTTTTTTGCTATAGTTTCCCTTTTAGGTCCCCAGATCCATCCTCATTGCTGCAAATCAAACTCCAGTCTCCAACTATAGATAATTCTTCCTTCTGAAAGCTGATTATTTAATTCAAAAAATTTTAATATCAAAAATAGCAGCTTTGGGTGAAATATAAATGCATGACAGAGTAATCATTATCCTTTGCCAGTAGCTCCTTACAACTACCCCACCATTAACTGGGAAAACTACTCATGTACCAACTTTTTTGCTCAATGTTTTCTGGAAATCATAAATTCCAATGCCTTGGATCAACTTATCCACACCCCCACCAGGGGCCACTATATCCTAGACCTGGTCATTACCAACATGGGCGACTGGTGTTCCATACCAGAGGTCAATTCCTCATTGGTCAGATCCGACAACAAGCTAATCACCCTAGACATCCACATCCCGTCCCCACCCCCCATTAGGGAAACCACCATAAAAAATTTCTCCAAAGCCAACTTCACGCTTCTTAAGACAGAAGTGGCAAACTTCATGACACCCATGCAGACAGGCACTAGAGGTACAACTGTAGAATCCTACACAAATGCACTTTATAAGCACTTACATGAGTGCATGGATCATGCTATCCCTAACAGAACCAAGATGCTATCCTCCAAAAAAAGGAAGCCAATCTGGTGGTCGCCTGCCATAAACAAACTCTACTACAGAAGAAAGAAACTGTTGCAAAAAAGAGTAAAATCCCATGATTGGAGGAACTCCCTGGTCAGCCTCAGTAAGAAGCTGAGATTCCTCATAAAATCCTTCAAAGCTAGCTACGAAAACAAAATCACCACTGATTCTAAAGACAACCACAAAGCATTCTATAGCTATGTCAAAAATCTCAATGGCAACACTCAGATCTGCTCTGAGTTACAGCACAGTGGCACTAAATATACAGAACCAACTGATATTGCCAACATCCTGGCAGATAGGTTCAGTGCTTTTACCTCCCCCTCTCACCCACTAAAGGCCCACCTCTATACCGGAAGAATGCAAAGTTCCTGTAATTATGGCTGCACAGGTAAAAACCACACTCTCCAAAGCCAAGAACACAACATCCATGAGACCTGACAACATCCCAGGCTGCGTTCTACATGAACTACAGAATGAACTGGCACCCCACCTAAGTACCATGTTCAATCATAGCCTCATCTCAGGCTTTGTGCCCACTGAATGGTGCACAGCGACTGTTATCACACTCCACAAAGGGGGCACCACCACAGACCCCAGGAACTACTGCCCCATTAGCTTGATGAGCCTGGTCGGCAAGGCCATGGAATGTATCATCATGAAACTTATAAACAAAGACATTGATAATCTCCAAACTCTGGACCCCACCCAGTTCGGGTTTATAAAAGGCAGATCATGTCTCCTAAACCTAATAGACTTCTTTGAAGCAGTCACCAAAGCCACAGATGAGGGTAAGATGGTTCACATAGCCTACCTAGATCTTGCCAAGGCTTTCGACACCATCCCCCACTCTGGGTAAACTAGGTACAAATCCCCATGTCTCAAGATGGGCTGCCAACTGGCTCACTGACAGAACCCACACTGTGAAAGTAGCAGACTCCAAATATGACTTCAGACCAGTGTCAAGTGGAGTACCACAGCGTTCAGTCCTGGGTCCTCTCCTGTTTGGTATCTACTTCTCAGAAGTACAGGCTAACACAGAAGTCTTTGGCTAACAAAGTTCACAGATGACTGCAAACTAGGAGGTATAATCAAAACTCCTAACAATGTGGACATCCTACAAAAGGGCCTCAATGAGACAGATGCCTGGTGTCAAAGCCATGGCCTCAAGCGCAATGTCAAAAAGTGCATTGTCATCCCTTTTGGTAAAAACTCTGTACCCATGAACAATCACATAGGTGGTAGCCTACTTAACACCGAAAGTGTGATGAGACCTTGGGACACAGGTGGACATTAGTCTCTCCTTTGATAATCACATTGCCACAGTAGTCAGGAAATCCTTCTACATGGCACACCTCATCACAAAAGGTTTCTCATCCAAGAAAAAAGAGGTCATTGTTTCCCTCTACTCATCACTAATTAGACCCATTATAGAGTACAACAGCCCTTTTGGTATGTACCTCACAAGACATCTACAACTAGAAAGGCCACAGAAATACCTCACAAAGAGGATTACCGACCTCAAACAGATGCCCTATGCACACAGTCTCAAAAAACTCCAGCTTTACTCAAGTCACTTATCACCGACTCAGAGGTGCTCTCTGCCTAACATACAAAGCTATGTCAAACCCAGAGCTGTTGGACATGCTCCACTTAAAGAAATCCCAATCCCTCTGAGCTACACACTCTAGGGACATAAACCTTGTCACCACAATAAACAGAACATGCTGGAGGGATAGATTCCTGTCCCAGAGACTTCCCATACTCTGGAACAAACTACTTATGTATATCTCACAAAGCTTCTCATTGGCACTCTTCAAGAAAAATCTTGATGATTGGATGGGAAATAGGAAATTCACTCCGGGAATCACTTCTGTGGCTCTGCTTGATAGGGGCACAGGAAAATAATTTTCTTGGGTGGCGAAAGCCAGGGTACCTTTTTGGCTAGGCTTATATAGGCTCTAGGGCCAATAGCCTAGTACCTACCTATGAGCCTATTATTATCTTTTATCTCCTCTTCTATCACTATTGGAGCTCCTCTGGCAATTAATATAAGTACTCCTCTTTTCCTTTGTCCCTGATATTATGCAGAATATCTATCCTAAATCCTTTCTTTATCAAATTCACATGCTCAGTTCTTTCCAAACATGTTTTCTGTAGCACTGCTATTTGCACTCTGCATTTCTTAATATAATTAAGCATTCTTTCCTTTTTTGTCTATACCTGTGAGACCATTAACATTCCAAGATAATATGGAGTGTGTCACCATTATGTTGAGAAGTCAGTCCCCCCGCTTTTATATATGGCAACTTGCTTAAATGTCTAATTCCACATTTTGTGGTACATGCACCCATTAATATTTGGCAGGTTAATCCTTTATACAGTTTTTTATCATCAACATTGGAACTTGTGTCACATTTTACAAGACTTTTTGTTTTAATCAAAACCCTCAAACAAGAAGCCAAACACATCGCCAGAATACTCCCATTAATGTAATACAAACACACAACTACCTACACCTTCAAATAATAAAGTTTAACCCTCCTAATAGTAATGTTTGTGCCAAATTGACAGCTGCTAACACAGGCCCTAGTTAACCTGAAATTGAGGTTATCCATGCTGAAGTGCATCTGCTTCTTCTTACACTAGTTGGTGTCTGTTCCTTTTTATCTTTATTCCCCCTCTACCCAGATATGAAAACTACTTGCATACTTTCAGAAATCATTAAGTTTTATCCTTGAAAAAAACAGTTTCTGTCTTTTATTGCCGTATTATCAGCTTGACACCATGGAAAAGAAAGAGAAAAATATTAAGTCCTCTGTTGCAGCCTGAAAGACAAGCTGAAACATTTATTGCTAAAAGAAAACTTTTCACTGTATTTGGTGTTCTCATATTTACTTGTTTCCACTTCAAATTGTTATTAGACTAAGCCGAGGGTCTTAATCCAGACATTAACCTATGCAGAAGTAAGAGAAAACATATCAGCTCTACATGTATTATGATCTGTGTACTTCTACAGCCATCTCAAGATTACAGCTTAATTTAAATACTTTTGTCTAGCTTTTCTTCTGTTTTTGCATTGTAATGCCTACATTTCTTAATACCAAAAATAAGAAAGAAAAAGAGCAAGGAAAAAGGCATCTGTTTACTTTATTAACTTTATTACATATGAGAACAACTAAAATACTTTACTATAAAATATGCAATTTATATTGGGAAAAGTTTCATAGAAATACTGTTAGAAATTGTCTTATAGTTACCTTTTTCCCTCCCCTCAGAGTCCTTTCCAATTATTAATGACATGAAGTAAGGCTAGTGCCTTTGAGAGCTAAACAAGTTTAACAAAGTCAACATAACTCAACTCTTTCCACTTATTCTTATACTGTCGTATTTCACAAATGTGATTAATGCTTTGCAGTGTTACACTTATTCACTAATTTCTGTTTCTAGTCTTCCTCCTATTCATCTCAGTCTCCCAAATCCAGATTCCAGTTCAATTCCATGGTGCTCCCAATTCTTCTGGTCAGCTCTTGTGCTTTTCTCTGTCTGTCAAGCATTTTTTCTTTGGAACAGTGGAAAGGTTTCACTGTCAAAGTCTCTCTGTGTATTTATCAGAAGAAGGAGAAGCACAGTCCCCTTCTTCTTGATGGCTCATTTTTTGTTGGACAAACTTTTGCATTTCCTCCTTAGTGTGTTCTGCATCAAAGAAAGACTTTGCTCCCCTAAGAAAAAAGTATTCTGAAGGCAGCTAGGTACAGCAGATTTAATATCACACCTGCTTCTCAACATTCCTGGATTACTGGAATACATTTGTTTATTTTCCTCATGATGTACAGTGAATGATCATTTTCCACAAACCCTCTACTGTCTCCAACTTTTAATACTTTATCCTTTTGCCACAGCTTTGTCAGGATCAACTCTTTCTACGAATAGGTTTGCATCTTTAATAATAAAAGTCTTAGCTGCTTCCTCATGGCCATATTTGGAACATTCACACTGTGTGCCATTTCACTTAACTATACCTACTGTGGAATACCAGTTCGGTTGCTTATGTGTGCTTTCATAAAATTAATGTAGTCTGTTCCTTCCAGTTTCTATGCTACAGCAGAAAATCTCAGATTTTCCCTACATGCTCTGTCCTCGAATTCTACCCTCCTTTCAGATTCCTTCCAAACATTGATTTTTTTGAAATATCTCTTCTTGATCAGTTTCATACTCAGCTAGCCTTTTCTTCATTTCAACTTCTGATTTTTGCAGTTTTATCAGCTGAATATCTGTTAAAAGCTTCTTCCATTTTTTCCAGCCTTTTGAATCAATGTAATCCTTTAGTGTTTCATTTATTTTAATCAGCTCTGTGCACATTTGACTTATTATTTTGCCTTATTTTTAACTTTAGATTACTGGAAGTCATGTCTTATATCAAAGATGGAGCTTGAACTGCTTATTGCTGAAGAGCTGCAGGATTCTTCCCAGTCAGTGTGTTTTCTCTTCACCTTTTCTAGTTGATTTTTTTTTCAGGCTCCCTTAATTTTCTTTTTTTGAAAGCATCCATGCAGTGTACTTACTAGCCAATAACATTTTATTCATGTTTGACACTATTGCTGGCTACGGTTTCTCAATTTCTGTTTCACACTGGAACAGCTGAAGTCAACCTGCTGATCAGTGTGCAGCCATCTTGGAAGTACTAGGCATAGTATTGACTACCAAAATGAAATTACTAGAAAATGGAAATCAAAGTCTAAACCAACTGTATTTGAAATACTGAATATCACAAAAGAGACAAAAGAACTGGAAAGGGATCTTTAGAAAAGGGAAAGAGCAAATTACAAAGAAAATAAATTTGTTGGAATAATACATTTAGAATAATATTCACAAGCAGAAGTGAGTTTTAAAAGATGGCAGGAATTGAGCAAGTTATGTAATGTTGGACCAATGATGGTCATAAATAAAGAAAATATATAATGTATAAAAGAAGGCATGAATTGAGCAAGTTATGTAATGTTGGACCAATGACGGTCATAAAGAAAATAAATGATGTATAATGTATGTAAATGGAAACGTTAATATGATTTGTTTTTGTTTCTACTATTGTTTGTATGCCTACACTTTAAATGATAATTTAACCTGGCCATGTTTTGGGTTGTCAATTTATTTATCTGTATTAGCTACATTTTATTTACTGATGAGCTGTTAATCCTAGTTGCTAGTGTTATGTTTGTCATTTGTTGGAATTTAATAAAAGTGTTTAAAAAACAATTTATAACTGCACTTAATATCTATATGGATTCTTCTGTTCAGGTGAAAATAATCATATGATTAATTACGTATTTGTTTATTTTTATTATATGAATTTTATATTCCATTTGATCAGAATCTGTCTGCCCCCAACTTGTTCATTTGAGCAATTCACAGTGCAACCAACATTCATGCTATCATAACAGAGGTTTGCCTTATTTGGAACCTAAATCTGCCTTAGTGGCTAACATGAAAGCTTGCTTCTCTTGTGGCCATGCACAAATGCATCATGGCAAAGCCAAGCCTATCACCAGCCCTTAATACTGCATGTCATACATCTCTCTCTCTAGTCAGCGTTGGTGTTGCAGTAGTTGGATCACTTCCCTCCTCTCAAAATGGACAAGCTGGCATTAGCTGCTTACTCACATTCTGCTCTACCTGGTTCTTCCAGCACCTATGTTGTTAATCTCCAGTCATCTGTTTCATGGTTAAGGTGTCAATCCTTTATGCCATGGAGCTTAGCCATATGCCTGACTAATAGATGAATTTTCATTCACATTGGAGACAAACCAAGGTTACCCTCTGCCTCCTTCATTACTTGCTGTGTATATAAAGTCTTGAGCTTGTAAAATTAGACAATCCAATATATAAGGGTACAGTCAGGGCAAATTACCAATTAAAGTGCCCCTGTTTGTAGACTATGTCCTTTTAATCCTCAGGAATCCTTGAAGAGACATTCCAGTTATTTGACTTACTGCAAGGTTTTGGAGAGATATATGATTATAAAGGAAATATTACTAAAACTAAAGCTAACAATGGGCACAAATATGACTTCCCTCCTCTCAAAATGGACAAGCTGGCATTAGCTGCTTACTCACATTCTGCTCTGAGTGTGAAAGACCCGAGACATTACTTCCATGGACTACATGAAAAGAGACATGGAGGAGCTCTCTGATTATGTAGCCCAGGCAGGTATGACCCTAGCCCTGAGCAGCATCCTACCATCACCCGGCGTGATACCACAGTACAAGCAGAAAACAATTGCTTTCAACAATTGGCTAAGTTTCTGGTGTCATTCAAAGGGAATCCAGTATGTGTCTGCCTGGGATGACATGATTGACATACCTCGATGCTTTGCCAGAGATGGCCTGCATCCGTCACCGTTAGGCTTCTGGATATTGGCCAAGCCTCTTGCCACCCCTATAGTGCATTTTTAGGCTATGTTCCAAAGACCAAATTACTACCGTAATAGCTACAAACACATGCAATCTGAGGGTCATGCTGCTCAATGCTAGAAATCTAAATCTCAAAATGAACTTGCTCAAAGCACTCCTTAAAATGGAGAACACCAACATTTGTGTTGTAACAGAGACCTGGTTCAAAGCAGCAGAAAGCACTCCTGCACCACCAGGCTATAACTCATTCCACACCTTTCGACCCTAAAACTTGGACCAAAGCTCCAAAGGTGGTGGTGTTTCCATATTCATAAAGGATGCACACACCTCCAGACAGGTAGCCCAACATAACACATCAGAGATACTTCAGGTGCAGCTAACATTGGATAAGACAGCGATTTAGGTCTTAGCCTGCTATAGGTCTCCAACCATGTCCCAAGACTCATACTCCACATTCCTAACACCCTGGAGAATATTAGGGTCCAACCTACCACTCTCATACTGGGCGACTTCAACTACCCCTCCATTAACTGGGAAAACTACTCGTACCAATACACTTGCCCAACATTTCCTGGACTTCATTAATTCCAATGCCCTGGACCAGCTCGCTCTTACCCCCACTAGAGGTAGCAACATCCTTGACCTGGTCATTACTAACATGGGCGACCATTGATCTACACCAATAGTTAACTCCTCCCTGGTTAGATCCAACCACAAACTAATCACCTTCGAAATCCACATCCCCCCCCCCCCCCGCAAAGGTAACCACCATGAAAAACTTCTCCAAAGCTAACTTTGGGTTCCTAAAAACAGAGGTGGCTAACTTCACTGCACCCATAAAAATGGAGAATAGTTGCATGACAGCCAAATCATACACCAATGCACTGTACAAACATATACACAAATACCATATCAAATAGAACCAAGACGCTTTCCGCCAAAAAAAGGAAGCAAATCTGGTGGTCCCCTGCCATAAACAAACTCTACATCAGAAGGAAGAAACTGGTGCAGAATAAGGTGAAGTCCCAATAATGGAAAATCTCCCTTATCAGCCTCAACAAAAAGTTGAGATCCCTCATCAAATCTTCTAAAGCTAGCTATGAAAACAGAATTGCAGCAAATAGTAAAGACAACCACAAGGCCTTCTATAGTTATGTAAAGAATCTCCATGGCAACACCCAGATTTGCTCTGAGCTACTGCATAATGGTACTGCCTATACCAAGCCAACAGATATTGCCAATATACTGGCTGACAGATTCAGTGCCAACTTTACCCCTCCTGCCCTCCCCCAAAGGACCAATCACAATACCACTAGATTTCCAGGCACCCAATATTACTGCTGAACAGGTTAAAACAGCACTGTCCAAGGCTAAGAATACAGCTTCTATAAGACTTAACAATATCCCTGGCGGTGTTCTACATGCACTACAGAGTGAACTGGCACTACACCTATGTGCTCTGTTCAATCACAGCCTCACCTCAGGCTTTGTCCCTACCGAATGGCGCACTGCTACACTCATCCCTCTTGACAAAGGAGGAGCGACTATAGACCCTGGGAACTATTGATGAGTCTGATATGCAAAGCTATGGAACACATCTTCATGGACCTAATAAACAAGGATATAGGAAATCTCCAAACTCTGGATCCCACACAGTTTGGTTTTATGAAGGTTAGATCATGTCTGCTCAACCTGGTCGACTTCTTTGAGTCAGTCAACAGAGATGTGGATGAATTCAAGGTGGTTTATACAGCCTACCTTGATCTGGCATGGCCTTTGATATGGTTCCCCACTCAGGAATCATAGAAAAACTCACTAAGCTAGGAATCAACCCCTACTTCACTAGGTGGGTTACAAACTGGCTCACAGAACCCACAGTGTGAAAGTAGCTGACTCCAAGTCAGGCTGCTGACCAGTCACGAGTGGAGTCCCACAGGGTTCGGTCCTGGGTCCCCTCCTGTTTGGTATCTACTTCTCTGAAGTCCAGGCCAACATGAAGGGACTCTGGCTGACAAAGTCTGCAGACGATTGCAAGATTGGAGCTATTAATACTCCCCCAAGTGATGTTGACATCCTGCAGAAAGACCTCACTGAGCCCAACGACTGGTGTCAGAACCATGGCCTTAAGCTCAATGCCAAAAAATGTGTCATTCGCTTTGGGAAAAACTTGGTTCCCATGAATTACCACATTGATGGTAGTCCACTGATCACAGAAGGTATTATAAAAGATCTGGGAACACAGCTTGACAGCAACCTCTCTTTTGACCACCACATTGCCACTGTGGTCAGAAAGTCCTTCTATGTGGCACATCTCATTACTAAGGGTTTTGCATCCAGGAAGAAAGAGGTCATTGTCTCCTCTACTCTTCTCTCATTAGGTCAATTGAGTACAATGCCCTATTTGGCATGTACCTCACTAGACACCTGCAACAACTGGAAAGGCCAGAAAATTACCTCATAAAGATGATCCTAGGCTTTAAACAGTTTTTCTATATGGACAGACTCAAAAAAATCCAATTATTCTGTCTCATATTGCCTACTTAGAGGCGATCTCTGATTGATTTACACAGCCATGTCTGACCCAGCACTGTTATAAATGCTACATCTAAAGAAATCCCAATCCCTCCGCACCACATGCTCCAGAGACTTTAACCTCATTACCACAATCAACAGAACATGCTGGAGGGACAGGTTCATAACCCAGAGACTGCCCCTGTCATGGAACAGGCTTCCCATACATGTCAAACAGAGCACCTCACTGGTCCTCTTCAGGATAAATCTTGATGGGTGGATGGGAAATAGAAAATTCACCTCCAGTGACTCTACTCAACAGAGGCACAGAGAACTAATGTCAGTTGGCACGATGCCAGGGTAAATCCTATGGGCTAGGTTTGTAAAGGCTCCAAGGCCATTAGCCTAGTACACACCTATGAACCTATACAGCTTTTCCATTAAATTTAAACCGGTCACATACATTGAGAGGGGATTAATTTTTTCTTTCCCACATGCCAACATGAAGTAACTGTGGTTAGCATCAACAGTGGAAAAATTATTGAAAATATAAGGCATTGAAGTTTTCTCCAAAATTAGGAAACTGATTCACAGATGAAAGTCTTTGATATTAAAAATGGACTAATGAGTGCAAGCTATGCAGTTATTCATATTGTCAGACGTATAATATGTATGACAAGCCATCTGATATATATTCCACCTAACACATTTCTGATTAGATTGAAACAAATGGCCATAGACTTTTTATGGGACAGCCACAGACCAAGAGTAGTGCCGAATAAAGTGACTGCCAAAAGAATCTAGAGCCTTTGGGATGGCTAATCAATTTTTATTGTATAGATTTTATCAAATGAATTTGTATTCATCTAGATGAAAAGAGGTGATATATGAAAAAGTGTACTTTCTGTGACAGGTAGAGTGTTATAATTGTGTTTTGGGGCTAGAGAAAACTGAAAAATCCCTCAAATGTTAAAGTCTTGGTTGCAGGATTTGCTGCTGATAGGAGGGACAAAAATTTTTTGAAACACTGTGTGCCGGAGAAGGAATAGGTAAGTGAGGTTAAGCTACTGGAATCAAATGGTAGAAGATAATATGGTAATAGTATGGCAATTATTGCAAGTTGTGGAAAAAACTATAGGGCTCCACTGGGATTTCACTTGGGACACTGATATCCAGTTTTCAAAAAAAATTCTCATTTTCATAAAATGAAATACACCCATATGTTTTAAGTATAATTTCATTACCATGACTTCATAAATTTCTAGTATGGAGACATACACACCCACACACACACTTAAATTGATGGAATATAGGTTGACATGCATAATATTGAAACAAATTTATCAACATTATGCATGCTGACATGCTACTAAGCATGCACTGAGAATTAATATGGACTCATGCAAAACTTAAAAACTCACAAATAAAGCATTGTTTTTTTTTTGCAGGGGAGCAAGCCTCCTTGCACCCCCCCCCATATGGGGAGCAGCTCCCCTAAACTCCCTGCTAATTATATATTCTAAATCAAAGATCGCACAATTCCTTTGGAAATAACATATTCCCTTATCTGGGGACTGTCGATCTCGCACACCTGTCAACTATCTATTTAGTTGACCAAATTTTGTTGATTACATAAATATCAACCAAAGTACCATATATGTATATATATAAATATAGACATACAGATATATAGATAGGATATATATATATAGATATGCAGAATTAAAATAAACTGTTTACATAGCATTTAATAAAGCATACTGACAGTATCAACTATGACAAGACATACCAATTGTTGTGAATGAGTGCTCCAGCCTTAAATGCCAAATTCCATGAAAGCTCTGTGTTTTTCAAATACTCAGTAATTCAAAATCAAGATTTACTAGAATTTTCCCCATAAAACGAAAAGTTGGGATCCTTTACCATTTGTGTATTTAGCTGTGGTACAAAAAATTTAAATCTATACTGTAAACCTCAGAGACCCAACTGAATATAGGTGGGTCAGTAATGTAGCTAGGGTGGGTTGAGAAGGGCAATTGCCCCAGGTGCAAAGAATTGCATGATCAGCTGATTCCAATCTTTCTTTAATACAATACCAGCTTTTATTGTATTGCACCAGCATTTAAGGTCAAACTCGAGCTATTGCATTGTTGGATATTCAAAAGCAGTATAGCCTGCTAGCAAGAGATGTTATAGGTTAGATATCTATTGCACCAACAATCTTTTTTATGTGGCAATGATGACTAACAAAAAATGTGATCTGTGGAAAAGATTAGGAGAAATTACATAGATAAAATGGAAACTATGGGAACAATACATGGATAAGATGTTTTGGAGGAGGAATGAGGTTTAAGAGAAGGCAGGAACTGAAGAATGTGTGTAATGTTGCTTTGATTATATGACATATGACAATATATGTAATGCATAATGTTTGTAACTATCAACCTGTTAATATGATTAGATTACTTTTATATAAATGTAAGTTTGTCCATGTCACATGTAATTCAATAAAGGTAATCCTTGCTGTGAGTATTCATATTACTACCGGTGTTACAGAGGTGAAGGAGATCTAGGAGGACATGGCTTTTCATGGCATGGAAAACTAAGCAAAAGTCTCCATGTTAAGAGTCAGTATGAGATGGAACAAATGAGAAGGTATTACAGCTATTTGGGCAGTTTAAAGAGATTAGTCCTATAATTTTCTTTGTTAGAAATCCTTGGAGCTTTTCCAGTTGTGTGAGGTGTTCTGAGAGGTACATATCAAAGAGCATTGTTTTCAATGATGAATGCAATGGAGGATGAATACAAGGGAATTATGGCTTCTTTCTCTCTAGAGGACATTCTCTTGAAGACTGAGCAAGATAGAATGATTTAACATCTATGACTAATACAGAGTGGTCAAAGAATAGTTTGCATTTGATAACTACACCTAGAGCTCTAATGACCATGCCTGTTTTAAGTCATGTTATCTATATGGTATGAACAAGGATAGTCTTGTTTCCCAAATAAGATGACAATACATTTTTTAGTATCGAGTTCAAACCAATGGTCATTACACTAGGCATTAATCTAATCCAGCCCTTGCTGGAGTAGAGGAGTATTAGCAGGAAAGTTAATTAGAAGTTACGTACCTACCATAACGTTCCATGTTAGTTGTCTTCTTCTCGCCTTCTTTCTTGCTGGATGGGTTCGGAGCCGATCCTCGGCTCCGACTCGGCCACTCTAAAAGCCCGAGAGCTAGTTCCACCAGCTCGAGGCTCCCCTATATCCCACAATGCTAGGTGGTAACTCCTCAGATCTCGTTTGAAAGCTAAGCCCAGCAAGGAAATTCCATAAAAGGAACAAAACAAACTCCTCTAGGTCTGTCCAGGCTAGGGGGAAGGAGGGTGGGATGCAAGAAAGAAGGCGAGAAGAAGACAACTAACATGGAACGTTATGGTAGGCACATAACTCCTAAATGTTAAGTTGTCTATCTCGCCTTCATTCTTGCTGGATGGGACCGTGTCTCTAGCACCTTGTCCCGGGTGGCCTATCGGAACAGACTCTTGAGTACAGTGGAACCAAAGTTGGCTTGGTCCCTAGAGGCCAAGTCCAACTAATAATGAGAAATGAAGGTATGGGGAGAAGCCCAAGTAGCTGCAGAACAAATCAAATCAATAGGCAGCCTATCTTGGAAAGCTATAGATGTGGCTAAAGCTCTAGTTGAATGAGCCCTGGGTTTGGATGGCAACTGTTGTTGTCTGATCTCATAGACAAGGGTAATCAACGAAGTAAGCCATCTAGAGAGAGATACTTTAGAAACTGGAAGGCCCATTCTACCTTCTGCATAAGAAACAAACAGTTGATCAGACTTCCTGAATTGTTTGGTCCTGTCTAAATAGTACCTAAGTTGGCGATGAACATCTAAGCAATGTAATTTTTGTTCTGACCTGTTCGAATAATTAGGGAAGAACACAGGAAGATCAATGGTTTGATTCAAATTTGCGAGTGAAGCTACCTTAGGCAAAAAGGACGGGTTAGTACGCAAGGACACCCTATCCTTATGAAACAAAAGATAAGGGGGTCGACTACACAGAGCATGGAGTTCAGAGACTCATCTAGCTGAAGTGATAGCTACTAAAAAGAGTGTTTTCCAAGATAGCAACTTCATTGAACATGAAGCCGCAGGTTCAAAGGGGGGAAGAATTAAGGACGCTACAGCCAAGTTGAGATCCCATTGAGGAGGAGGATCCCTGATAGGTGGTTTGAGGAGAAAAACTCCCTTTAAAAAGGCTTTGCAGAGTTTGTGAGACATAATGGAGGACTCTGAGACTCCAACATGAAAGTTCGATATTGCTGCCAATTGAACTTTGATGGTAGACGGAGACGAACCTGAGTGGAAAAGTTCGGCTAGAAAGTCTAAAACTGATTGAATGGAAGCAGTGAAAGGATCTGTATTCTTTGACTGCGCCCAATAGGAAAAACGTTTCCACTTACTATGATAAATCTTCCGAGTGAAAGATTTATGAGAGGCTATCAAAATATCTCGAACTGAGTCAGATATTAGAGGAAGCCTGGCTAGAGTTGGAATTGGAGGAACCACGCTGTGAGGTTCAGAGAAGGGAGGGAGTGGTGCAACTGACCCGACTGATGGGTCAAGAGGTCTGGAACTGGGTCCAGATGCCAAGGTTGCTCCAACAGATAACGGTGGAGAAATGGGAACCAAATCTGTCGAGGCCAGTAAGGGGCAATGAGGATCATGGAAGCTTTCTGAGCGATGGCTTTCTGTATTAGCTGAGATATCAGTGGGAAGGGAGGAAAAGCATATAGAAGTCCCCGGGGCCAATCGTGCACTAGAGCGTCTCTGCTGGGGTGGCCTGGCTGGGGAAAGAGGGTGAAAAAATCGTCGCACTTGCTGTTTTGGGGAGTAGCGAAAAGGTCGCAGCAAGGCCGGCCCCACTTTCGAAAAACTTTCTCCAACACTGAATTCTTCAGAGACCACTCGTGAGGCATGAGAATAGCTCTGCTCAATTTGTCCACAATCACATTGGACTTCCCGGGAATGTGCGTTGCTAACAGAAACCGCTGAGAAGAAATCGCCCATTGCCACAGTCTGAGTGCCTCTCGACATAGGGGGTAAGATCTGGTTCCGCCTTGTTTGTTGATGTACCACACTACAGACATATTGTCTGTCTGAATTGCTATATTTCCCTTGGGAAGAGAGTCTTGTAAGGCTTGCAACGCTAGAAGCACTGCTCTCATCTCTAGGACATTTATGTGCAAGTGGCACTCGAAAGGTTGCCACATGCCTTGGACCGTCCTGCCCTGGTAATACCCCCCCACCCGATCAGGGAGGCGTCCGTTGTCACTGTAGCAACCGGAGGGGAAGGGACGAAAGGTCTCCCTAGGTGGAGCAGGGGAGATGTGATCCACCAAGAGAGATGATTCTTGCACGATTGTGTTATCCGAATAGGATGGGACATTGGAAGTCGTTGGAAAGACCATTGTGTGAAGAGCATCCATTGTAAGATTCTCATATGGAAGCGAGCTAATGGTAGAAGAGGGATGGCCGCCATAATCCCTAAGACCTTCAGGATCAATCTGGCTTTGACTTTGTTGCTCTGCAAAACAAGAGAGACCTGTCTGTGTACGTCTGCTATTCTCTGCTCTGTGAGTCTGGCTGACATGTTGACTGTGTCTAGATTTGCGCCTATGAAGGTAATAACACGACAAGGCGACAAGACAGACTTTTTGTAATTTATTGAAATGCCTAGTGTTTGACATGTGTTAAAAGTGTAGTCTCTGGCAAGAAGCAAAAGATGCTTGGTGGGGGCTGTAAGGAGCCAGTCGTCTAAATACGGAAACACCTGGAATCCTTGTCGTCTCAGATGAGAGGCGACCACTGCCATGCATTTGGTAAACACTCAGGGGGCTGCAGTGAGTCCAAAGGGCAGGGCCCTGAATTGGAAATGACTGGTTCCCAGCCTGAAGCGGAGGAATCTCCTGGAGCGTCGACTCATTCTGATGTGATAGTACGCATCCTGGAGATCTATTGAGCACATCCAGTTGTCCCGCCCTAAAAGGGGTAGAATGGACTGCAGCGTGACCATCCGGAACTTTGTTTTCTTGACAAACTTGTTCAAGTTGCTGAGATCCAAAATGGGTTCTCCAGTCCCCTGTTTTCTTTGGAACCAAAAAGAATTTGGAGTAGATTCCGGATCCTTGTTGGTCTGCTGGAACTGGTTGAATGGCTCTTTTTGCAAGCAGCTTTGAAATTTCTAGTGCTGCTTGCTCCCTTTGACTGGGTGGAACGTCTGGAAGGGATTTTTTGGATTGCTTTGGAATGAAAAAGAATGGGATTCTGTAGCCTTCGGAAATGATAGACTGTACCCACTTGTCTCGAGTTAGGGATAGCCAGGCTTCTGGGTACAGAGATAATCTTCCCCCGACTGCCTCCGAAGGTGGACAGTCGGGCAACACCTCAGGGATGCTGAAAAGGCTGGTCGGAAAAGGGTTCTCAACTGCCCTGATTCTGCGGGCCCCCTCTGCCTCTAGGACGGCGTCTACCATTATTGTTCCCCCCTCTGCCTCTAGAGGGGAATCGACTCTGTGCATCAGGCAAATCTCCCTGAGATTGTTTGCGGAACCACATCTTCCCCCCTTCTGGTCTTTGGGGTAAGGCCTAGAAGGAGTAGAAAAACAGACTCCGATGGCAGAGAGAGTTTTGCCATCAGTCTCGCACCTAGTCAGGGTTTCCTTCACTTGAGGACCAAAGAGGGATGATCCATCAAAAGGGGAGTTAGTGAAGGATGCCTTGAAAGGGTCCGCAAAATTACATAGCCGCATCCAGGCGTGCCGACGCAAGGCCACACCTGTACCTGCCACTCTACTCGCTCCATCCGCCGCACATGAAAGGAGGCACATGGAGGAGTTAGTTATAGAATTAAGGGTCGCCAGCTGAGAGTTCATCCTATCCTGAAAACCCGCAGCTGTTGGGTCCTTTAACATTTCGCTCGCTTCCTTGAGCAAATCCCTCTGAAGACGAGTTAAATGACACAGGTAATTCAGCGAGCGCATAGTAAAGGTCGCTGACGAGAACATCCGCTTCCCGTACCTGTCCATAGACCTAGACTCCTTGTTAGGAGGATGAACAGGCACCGAAGGATCAGCTAACTCCTTCTTGGTGGCCGCAGCCACCACCATAGCATCAACAGAGACGCCTTTGGTTAAAAATTCTTTGTCCTTGGGGGCAGTGATAAATTTTGATGGTCTCCTGGGGGTGGGTTCCACTGAGTCAGGAGCCATCCAGGCCTTCTTTGCCACCACTTGCATGAGGGGGTCAAAGGGAGGGGACACCCAGGAGGTGGAAGGGCGAGAGCCAAACGCCTCAAGATACACCGATTCATCCTCTGAAGGGTTGAGGGATGGCCAATTCCCCCCTCTGTTTTAAGATTTCGAGGATATCTGCAAAGGAGACATCTTCAGAGGGGGAACGAGGGGAACCTTCAGAATCCTCTAAATCAGTGTCAGAGGTGACAGACTCAGGGGAGTCCATGTGCTTCCTCTTGCACTGCCTCTTCTTTGGGGGCTCTCCTACCGGGTCAGGAGAGGCCTCGGAAGAGGAGGAAATCCCCACTGGGGATACTTGAGGAGCTGGCTCTCTACGGTCCGGGATGAGAGAGTGAGCAGAAATCACCGGAGGCACTGTGGAGGGAGGGGCAGACGGAGCCGACTGTGGAGTTGAACCAGGTTCTAACACGCTCCTCATGACCTCGAAGGCACCCCTGTCAGGCAGAGCCAGAGGTCTCCGCTCCGAAAAGCTGAAAACCTCCCCCGGCACCGACAGTGATGGCTCCGAGGCCGATGTCGGAGCCGAAGCACCGAGAGGGAGAGCGGGGTCGGACAAGGGTCCGATGCCACTCACCCCCTCGGAGCCGACGAGGGAAGTCCGGCGCCGAGATTCTTCCAAGGAAGACATCTGAGCAGACGACGGTACCGAAGACAATGGTATCGGTACCGACGCCACCACAGTCTCGGGTCCGAGCCGCCCGGGCTCCGAACTCAAAGGAGTCAGAGGAGGAACATTCTGAGTAATGGGAATAGTCCTCGACTGTTGAGTCGGACTTTGAAGCATCTGGGCCAGTGCCTCGGACTTAAGAAGTCGACTGACTACCCTCTGAAGGTCATGATCTGATAGTCTCGACGACCTAGAGGAGTGAGATCTATGGCTCCGTTCAGACAGCAATGGTGATGCTGGAGCCGAACGAACGGAGCCGATAGATGGTGATCGGGACCTTTTTCTGGAGGTTGGTTCCGACAATTTGATCGGAGCCGACTCAGCAATGTCTTCCTCGGCTCCGGCCAGAGCCGAGGAAATAGTAGGGGCATGAGTTCAATGGAGCCGATGTTCGAACAGCCTTCGGAGCCCCAGAAGACGACTCAGAGACTGGAGCCGAAGATCTGGGAGGCTTTGAGGGTTTCCCCGAGGATTGAGTCGGGGATCCTCAGGCTTCAATAAGCCCCTTAGAATGAGCTTATTTTTACGCTCCTGCAGGACTCTAGGGCTGAAGCCATGGCAAACGGCACAAGAGTCCTGCAGGTGCAAAGGTCCCAGGCAGTATACACAAGAAGTGTGACCGTCTGTCAGAGACATCTTCTGACAGCACGAGTCACACTTCTTAAAGCCTGAGACCTTTGATTCCTTAGACATGTCTAAAGAAGGAAAAAGTGTAACCACACACACACACACACACACACCCCGATTACACAATTTTAAATTAAATTATAAGTAATTTAAAAAAATTAAATCCCTACAAAACACAGTCACTCCAACTACTAGGAAGGGAGGGACTGGGCCTAAAGCCTAAGGGAAGAACTCTAGTGAGTTTAGGAAAAAAAGGGGGAAAATTAAACTAGGAATGGAAGGAAATTACCTAATTTATAAAATTATGAAGAAAACTAACTTAAAAGGGGGTCTATCTAAGTTAACAACTAGTTTTTTAAAACGAAGCGGTTGAAAAGCACCTCGATCGCTATAGCGGCAAACGAGATCTGGGGAGTTGCCGCCTAGCTTTGTGGGATATAGAGGAGCCTTGAGCCGGTGGAACTAGCTCTCGAGCTTTTAGAGTGGCCGAGTCGGAGCCGAGGATCGGCTCCGAACCCATCCAGCAAGAATGAAGGCGAGATAGACAACTTAACATCAATAGTTCCTAAACTGCTGCAATCAGCAAACTTTGTCACCCTTCACATAAGAGAAGCAGGTGCCAAAAGGGAGACTCCTATGACTTGAACCCTGTGGGACACCACTATTGACATTCTTTTCTATAGAAGGAACATCACCAGCTCTTACCTGATGGGTTCCATCAGTGAGACAATTGGCTCTTTATCAAGAGTTAAAGAATCTCTTTCATAGAAGTAAAGTAGTTTGAGAAGACAAGATCTGTCTTTGATGGACCCAAACTTTGTCATGTCAAGAGATTTTATACTGTTGTTTATTATAAATCCAAATATGATGTGGTCCATAATTTTATACATGATGTTAGTAAGACTTATGAGTCTATAGTCCCAGGGATCTCTACCGGTACCAACACTGTGGGCAGACCTCCAAACACATGGTACATAATCAGTGGACAGGCTATGGCTACATAAGTTCTGGAGGGACTGCAGAAAGCTGTGTTTAGGACTTGCTAAGAGATGGCCAGGGATGCTATCAAGGCTCGTAGAACTAGTATTTTCAGTTTAATATACTCCCAAAAGGACCTGATCCAGAGTGATTCTTGACAGGAAGGGTATTCTGAGGAGCAGTGGGGGGGGGGTGCAAAAGACGAGTGGGTGGGATAAAATTGGAGCTGAACTTATAAGCTAAGACATTAGTGATGGCTTCCAGCTCAGAATAAGTTGCACCATTAGATAACATTCAAAGTAGCAATCAGTGCTACTTTTACATTTCCTAATGTGATTAAAAAGAGGCCTTATTATCTTTGGAGGAGATGGCAACGTTAAGTTCATAGCTAGCCTTACTTTCTCTAATCATTTGCTTGAGATTCTTGTTGAGCATGTTTAGCTTCTTTTTTGTGAAGGAGAGATTTTAATTAAAAATATACAGCCAGAAGTCTTTTCCTCTTTTTTTTTTAAAGCTTATGTGAAAATTCCATCACAAGTGTTTGCTTCTGAATGTCATATTATATGTATAGTTGAACTGTTGCTTAGACAGGAACAGAATTTGGATTTAAACGTAGCAGTACTGGCAATGGGATTGTTATGGGAGTGTGAACTTTTGAACTTCTCCAGGTCATCAGTAAACAAAAGGCTGGCTAGGAGGTAGTGCATGAATATAGTGGTGTTCATCTGAGCAGTGGTACTAGTTTAAAGGGAGAAATTAACAGTGTCTTAATAAAACGGATGAAAGATAAGGTAATATTTATAAGTGTAAGGTTGAGAAGAGCCATTCTTCTAGTGGGGAAAAGGGCAATTCAGTCTAGGGAGTTGGCATTCATATACATTAGGAAATGCACTGCATGTATATTATTGACAGTATGGGACTGCCAGTTATCATTCACCTAAGATTAACAATATGAATATTTTCCATCTGATTTAGGGCCATTTCATGGCCAGAGGAGGGTATGGATGGAAACTTATAATTTGCAATAAAATAACAGTTGGTTTTGCTTAAAGTAACTATGTTCCCATAGTGCTTATATCACTGAATGTAGCAAAAGACTGAGAATTTAGTGACTTAGCTGTTTCATTTATAGGAGGCAGAATTGTGCATGAAATCAGAAATTATCAGTCAAGATGAAGACTATTAAGAAAAGCTGATTTAGCACTGGACTAAACTACTGGTATGCACAGAGTAAACTGTGTGTGCAACTCAAAAGTAAGTCAGAATGGTGTGCACAATAAGGTCCATGTATAAAGAATAGGTGGAAATAAACAACACTAGAAATAAAAATGAAATGGCAGGTGACTGCATAGTAATTATGATGGCATCTGGTAACAAAAACAATTGACAGAGAACACACCCACTGCAAACATTTTGGTTACTGGTATGAAAAGGCTTGTAAATCATTAAATCAAGTCTGTAATTTCTTTGGGGGTGATAACCATTTTACTAGAATGGCTAAGAAAAACACGTTTCAGAAAGACACTAATGTTTTAGAGACAAAAAAGCAGCCTAAAGCAGAAACATTTATTAGTAACACTTGACTTACATTTTGTGACTACAGCACATTCTATACGTCATCTTACTACATTTGTTGAATGTCAGAATGAGTGCGCATTCAATCAAAGTTGTGAAGGAGAGCAAAAGTGACTTTTGGTTTGAAAAGCTGTGGACTGGAGGCATAGCAGTTGCATTTAAAATGGACATTAGAGCAGAGTGCACACAATTATGACAGAATCTACATTTAAAATGTTGAATTTAAACAATACGGTGTACAAATCTGGAAGAATGTTACTATCATATTGTGGGTACAAATTCAACACTTTGGGTCAAGAGTGGTTGGACTGCATGTATAAATAAAAAAAAATATGAGCCTCTGCAGTGGTAGACCCAGCAGTCACATACATAAGGGAGACAACAGTGACTGGACAATTAATGAACAGCAGGCCATCAACGCAGAATTTGGCTACTGCCATCATATATACTGTCTCTATTGTTTACTATTACCATTTTCATTCTTCAATAAATGCTGTGCAAAAGCTAATTTCTTGCAAATTGTAGTAGCTTTATTTCATTCTAGGCTGGTACTAGAACCTGTAAGTGTATTGCACAGGTGACTAACATTCTCTTTATCATGATTTCATTCCAGGCTGGTACCAGAACCTGTGGGTGTAGTACACAGGTGACTGTAGCAGCCCCTTTATCTTTGTCTCATTCTAGACTGGTGCCAACAGCTGTAAGTTTACTACACAGGTGGTACTTTACTCTAGGTTTCCCAAGGTTGGAACAGCCACTTACACCTCCCAGTGAGACTCTGCAAACCTGAGTTACATGCGTTAAATCTGGACTGATTTATCCACTGGTGAATCTCAAAATCTGGGTTGTAAAGTGGTTGTACTTCCATGAACTAAAAAACAGGTCTAAATAACTAACTGCAACACATCACTGTGCTAAATAAAATGATCCCATTGTAACAAGCTTAATTGCACTAGTGTGTTAATAAAGCTGTATATTGGGCTTTGTGCCTTGATTATGAAGACAATCGTGCAGTTCTAATTAACTGTACAGAAGGAACATCAACCATATATCATACAGCGGCTGCCGTGGTTTGTCCATATGTCTTCTCCTAAGGGCCAAGAAAATAACTGCTTTTTCCAGTCAACAGTACCTGAGTGACAGAGTTTCTCTCTCTCCTATCCCCTTCTCCCAACCCCAGATAGATAATAAACCCACATTCAGTATTAGTAGCTCATATTCACTGATTTTATTTATATAAATATGAAATGCATTTTTCTTGTACTGCTCACATACTCCAGAACTGATTATCTGGTTGTCTGTTACCTGTAGCAGATTACATCTTATGCCCAGTCACTTGTATGGTACTTTTGGTGATGAAAAATATTTACATTTTTTCACTACTGCACACTCCTAATTTTCTGGTGACAAAATAATTCTAATCTAATATTGATCTTTAAACACTGATTGGTATAAACACAAATTAAGCAAAACAATTCAAATTTATAATCACAGCCTTATATCGCTGCTTCAGTACACCCCACATCTAGAAAACAGATACTAAGGTGGGGTGGATGGGGGCAGTCACCATATAAAAGTGTTGGGGGATTGGTCTTCAGTGCACATCTGCAGTGAAAAATGCAGCAAACAGTTTGCTATAATTTAAAAGGAGAGGAGAGAAAGAGGAGCTCTTTTGGGGTCTTCAACAAACTGGGGGGGCTAGTTTGGGGGATGGCAGCAGGTGCAAGAATAGCTAGCTATACATCTTGTTGTCCCAGCAGATGTACTAATCATTTTCAAATGTTGCCGCTATAGCTATAATATAATCATATCCTACTGTCTGTTAGATAACCTATTACAAATTAAGTTTGGGCTGCTGCCTTGCTTTTGTGAATTCATATTCAAAGCCACTGTGTGTTTTTTTTTTCCATTTTCCGCCAAAATCCTGTAAAATTCTAAAATTGGTGCCAAGTACAAAAACAAAGGGATTCATAGAATCAGACATCTTAAACTAGGTTACTCTTTCAATAAAACTTGAATTTCTCTTGCCGGTTTCTTAACTTAGTATTCTGTTATAAATTTAGTTTTTTAATCTCCTACAGTCACTCAAAAGTCTGCTTTTGATCTGTTTACATAAACTAAGAAAATTACAAACAGACTAACTTGTGCTAACTAGAAACCAGAGTAACAATCATCAACATAACACATGGACTTTCAGCTAATGAAAATGAGTCTTTATTATTTCAATAAATGTAAATCAGTGAGTGGCTGCATCCATGATGAACAGTTTGGTAAAAACTAAATACACAATCCAGTTCTGCCACTATGCGATTAGTGTAGTATAGTATAGTATAGTAGGTAAGTATAAGCATGATTCATGATCTCGTATCACAGTTCTGAGGATGGAGTTCATGCAAGTTGGAGGTACACATTATAGTTTGATCATTTTTATACAAGGTCAATCTCTTTACTGCATTTTTAAATAAGAAGAGAAAGAAATGAATCAGAGATAGCAGGATGTTACATGACCCATCATTTTTTATACATAATGTGCATTGGTTTCCTTGAGAAATGTCTTCATGTTAAAACAAAAAAAAAAATAATAAAAATAATAAACTGTTTATATCAACAAACGAGGAGCAACACTACCAACCGATAAAGTATTTCATCAATACTACATTAACAATGTATTTACTGATATAATTTATTATGTAGATGCACAGATGTGATGACCCCACTTAAACCCGAAGCAGTAACGAAGGAACCTCAATCCTCACCACTGTCTCTGGTAAGGAAGCGTCACTGAAAGCAGGGACAGAAATACACAGTTTCCCCTAAGAGTACACTGGAAACAGGCTCCAAACATGGGACTGGACTATATACTTCACTTCAGGTCCCCAAATGAGTCTTCACACTAACCACTGCAGAGCACTGAGTCCCAGTTCTAGGACATTACACACTCACTCTTAAATATTTGATATTCACACACAAACACTCTTGGGAAAGACTGGCACAGATTCACCTGTTATAGCTTCTTTCCCCAAACTGCAGGGTAACAGTTGCCACCAGTCAAATACCACAACACCCTTCAAAATTTATATTGGATAAAATAAATACTGATTTAAATGGTAGCATGTAATCCAAGCAGTAAGGCTTTTCAGAGTGGCCCTGGTGTTATCACAAGCATAAACACTCTCAGGTTACTACAAGTACTTTCTAAATAACCAGTCACGATAAAAGGTAGGAAAATATTTAATAAATAAAATATATACACTGAATAACTGATTCCAATAAACCACAGAGTTTCACACAAAGGAATTATGAAAATAACACTGTAGGATAGGTTTCACACTGACTGAAGAAAAACTAATTAGCTGTAGTTCCCTGTTTAAAGATCAACTGTCCCTATCTAATCTAATTAACTCAGCAATACAAGAGGATACACTAACTTCTGCCAGGCAAGATAAGAATTTATGTCCACTCTTCAGGCTATCTGGTCCTCAGCGACTGGAATAACAACTCCTACTATTTTTTGCTGAACAGCTCCGGAAAGCAAACTGAGTGATAACTACTGATCTGGAAAACAGAATTTTTTAAAAGTCACAGAAAGCTGTTATGAGAATTCTACTCTTTCATATCAGATTTTAAAAAGTAAACAAAACAGCTGCTGTGGAGAGTCTATTCCTTTAAGATCTGGCACACGATGACCACATCTAGGTCAGTTGACTGGCATAACTTACATTTAGAATTCTTTTTAAAAACATGCACATCTGGTAATCCAGAACAACACTGCCAGACCCAAACATCTTACATAAATCAAAGTAATAATAATAAAAAAAAATATTTACAAAATTATAGCTAGTCATGCTGGCATATATAACACAGGGTAATTTTTAATTATTTACAAGTATTTACAAAACTTCAGCCAGACATGTCAGCACAGAGGCCACTGAAACTCCTGCAAAGAACCTGAAAAGAACTGTCTCATGAGTAAAAAGACTGCTGTGCTGGTCCTGGTACCTAGAAAAGCTCTTTTGAAGATCTGCTGCTGCAAAAGATACAGACTGGATGCTAGAAGGCTTATGGATATGCCCACACTTAGTGGACAGTGGAAGGCATAGCAACAGACCCTATGCAACTCTTCCAGGAACCAAATATATACCAGGAAGTCATCTAGGGACAGATTAAGATAGTCTTTAACCTTGATTATGCAAAGATTACAACCAAGCATTTGGTAATTACTTTTTATACTTCAAAGAGATCACAAAGAGTAAGGAGAAAGGACATGAAATGAAAATGTAGCTTTGCATTGTAAAACTGAGAAATTGCACACTTCTGTCAAATTCACATTGACTTAGAATGTATCCCTTAGACAGCAGGTGAAGGACAGAATGCAGGATGAGCGTTATGGAATCACTTGACTCCTACACATTTATTAAGACTGAACAGGACTAGAATGGGTCTCCACTGGCTCTTCATTTTGGACTCCAAGAATAACCTTGACTAAAGATGTATTTCTTGTAATGCTGGCACATCTTCTGTGGTCTTGTAGTCCAAAAACTATTGTAGAACGGGTCTGGTCAGGTACAGCTGATTTGTTAGCAGAGATGGTATACCAACAAAGGGAAAAAACTGCAAATTTTATGGTACAACTTGAGACTACAATTTCCCTTACCATGTATCAAAGGTCAGAAAAAAAAATTGCTCCAGGGAAGAAGATTCTCATACCTAGAAAATTCTGTGTAAGAATGGTAGTGGAAAGGAGAAATGAGAAAGGTATTTACCAAAGATGAGTGGATCCATTACTGGTGAAGAGGAACTACCCTCTAGGCCTTCTCCTGATGCTTAGGCTAGCACCTTTCTTTCTTCTACCCTGGCAGCTTTTTTCAAATAATATCTTGAATGTAGAAGATCTAGTTGATTTTTTTTTCTTTTAAAGCCACAGCTTTTACTGGGGTTAGTTACTAGAGTAGCTAAGGGAGGAAGTGGGGAAAAACTGATAAAGAAAAGAGAAAGACATTCCAGTCTTTAAAGTGTTTTAAATATCTTATTAGACGGGACCAAAAAGATAATGTTTCTCAAAGGGTGCCTTTAAAATCTACACCTTACAACCTTTTAATAGAGATTAGATGTATGGCCATGTGTACTTCCTGATCACAGTGCCACTCGTGGCTTCCCTGGAGCAAGAATCTACATCGCCATAACCATAATTAAAGTTGTAGCGCCCCCCCCCCCTACTGTGGCTTGGGAGTAGCATCCTCCATGTCTTTAGGCAGATAGTCATATTGCTGGAGGACATCCACCAGATAATGAAACAAATGCATCTGGTAATTCATATTCCTGACGCACTAGATGGTAGAAGGAAAAATGTTCTAGCCAAATGTATAAATGACTTTTCATCCTGGTGCACATTCTGAATCGCCTGAAGCATCCAAAGAAATATTATCTTGGTCTGCCACAAGGTTCACATATTAGTGTTTGCTCTGGGCTTGGACATCACAGAAACCTATCAACCTTCCTTGGTGCAGGGGAATCAGGCTCTAATGAAACACTATCAATTTCAACAGCCTTTGTAACAGGATAACAGAAGAAAACTTGGGTTGGCCTACAAATCTCCCCAAAATCTCCTTTGTCTGTTCCCTTAAAATGACTCCTGATCAAGTTAATTTCTCCAAAAGAAATGCTCTCGAGATTGGGGGGGAGCTTAAGGAGATAAGGTCAGATATGGTTATCATCACTCACATCATGATTCGAGAGAGGACACGTCGGAAAAAAAGGCCAAATCCTTCACTCATAACATAGATCATGAGGACCTTTCTGGGAAAGGATTCCTTTTTTTATTTTCTTTTAGGCAACTATCATCTATGTAGGCAGAGTTGCTGTTTGTGTGAAAGAGAGGGAGCCATTTTGTAGATTTTCATTATTATCGG
Organism: Protopterus annectens; assembly: GCF_019279795.1. Taxonomy (NCBI): domain Eukaryota; kingdom Metazoa; phylum Chordata; order Ceratodontiformes; family Protopteridae; genus Protopterus; species Protopterus annectens. The sequence continues at coordinate 17,720,159 of NC_056751.1, forward strand.
CTCAGTTTGGTAGCTCAGTATGGCTTCCAGCTTCAGTGACAGAAACGTACTGCAGCTATGACCAGCCTAAGTTATGCCTGCAGTCAAGCACAGATCCGGATCTTCCTACAGATTATTGCTTATAGAATAATCCTTGCCTGGTTTGCTGCTGTCTACAGAGCTTTATAATCCATTCAGTACTGCAAAGACAGGAAAACTGCAATTATTTATTATCAGGGTGAGTACTTCACACAGCTACACTTCTTTAGGTTCAACACAAACATAAGGCAACCAAAGACTCTGTTGGCAACCTGGTTAAGAGAATAAACATGGAATTATCAGAAGGGTAATTTGAATGGAGAGAGAGCAAACTGTTCCTACCATGTTGATCAGAGGCTTGTGTGTAGACCAATGTTGCTAGCTCAATTCGTAGTTGAGATCACAAGCTATTTATACTACTGTAGATGCTAGGAAGTTGGTGATGTTTCACAGGCAGGCCATTTTAAGCCTAGCCAAATTTCTCATCTGGCGCTTGGAATTACCTGTTCCATTTAGTGTTCAGATTAACTTTACCCATTCATAGACTCTAGTGTTTATAACTGGGATCATGCCATATAAAGCCAGAAAGATGCATGTTTAAACAGGCCCCAATCAAGAGTTAAACATTTCGGAGCTGCCATAAGTAGTACAGGGAGAAGCCATAAAGTGGTGTGAAACACAACACAAAGTGCATGCTACATTACTGCATGTCAGTCCACCTAAACCTGCAGGTTAATAAACAGCCCATCTGCAAAGTTCACTGGGTTTCCCTGCTTCAGAATGCTATAGAGGGCCATGGTGCAGAGGGATAAAGCCCTGATTACAAACAAAGCAACATGAGCTTGATTAATGTCCTGGAAGCTTGATGGCATTAATACGGGACTATAGGCCTGGCCATCATGGGAGGGGCAAAATGATAGTCTCAATCTCTTAGAAGAGTGGTGGTGGTGTTGCAGTGGGTGTCTTGTGGGCAGGCTTTTAGCTCACTAAGTCACCTCTTGTGGTAGCCCTCATTAAGGAGTGTATGCTTGCACGAGGACAATAACAACAGCCCCCACAATGATGCGGGTAGCCTGCTCCCTGCCCAAAGGCAGGGTTAGGGACCCATAAAAATGCTCTCATTGCTGAGATGCTGGGGCAAGCCCAATCTCCCTGAAATATGAATGATGGTTCCTTCCACACAGCTCTTGCTATACTAGATTTAGGAATAAATGGGCTTTAGTTTCAGGGGGAAGGCCTGATAGTCAGCAGGCAGAGAGTGAAAAAGCATCCCAGTTTGAAGGTCTATGAGAAGCTAGATAAGAAGCCAGGAGAAAACATGTATCAAATGAATAAAGAAAAGCATTAACTCATATCTCCACTATTAAACCCCTGACATAGCTGGAAAACTTGCCAAAAACATTCTTATATCATTCAAGCCAGGAAGATAAATAAAAATCATGTTCCCAAACAGCATCATTACAAAAATACTCCACTATAGCTGCAACAGAAATGCAAATATTTCACATATACGCTAAAGAACACCACTTCCCCCCTGCACAACATTCAGGAAAAAGCAACAATGGTAGCTGTGCAAGGCAGCAGTCATACAGTGTGCATCCACAAATGGAAGCAAATTATGTGAAAAAAGTGTGTCCCCTAGTGCAGATATAAAAGGTTTTAGTTTCCCTTTCAGACAGTTGGTTTTCATTTCTGGTTTAAGATCTTTGTTACTCTGCCTGACTTCCCCCATTACTTATGTTATACTTTTGTTTATTTTGTAATTTTACTTTACCTCCTGAATGTCACTGCTTTCTCAAGGCATCCTTGCTACCTCTTGTAAGAGCCACAGAGGTTTCATTTTTGATTCTTTTCAACAATTTGTGTATAAATTTCTTGAGAACCAACACAGTTTTGTGAAAATGTATGGTTTGTATTTCTTTGAATTATGCTGATTACGCAAATGGATACTTAGCTGCACTCATCAACATGGTGGGCAAAGTCTAGGCTGAGACAAAGCAGGTATCAGTCAAAAATGTCAAAGTGCAGAATACAATGCTGCCAACATGAATACACAGTAAAACAAACACACATATAAGTTATAAACATTCACTTCTTTATTATTTACATACCCTAGATAATGTGAGGAACTGCTAATTTTACACTAGGCTGTTCTTTGCAATGTATATAAGGGGGGCAACATCATACAGTCTTTTACTCACTGCTATGCTGATCTAAGGTAATGGATAGGTTCTTCCATTAGCAATGTGAACCAATTCAGACACAGTCAATAACCTTCTTCTGCACATTTAAGCTTTAGGGATCAACAGATTTTTTTACATCCACAATTCCAGGAGATAAGAACAGCAACTGTATGCATTTTCCTGTGTATTGGGTAAGCTCTGCCTTAAACACCTCAGAGAATTTAGTTTAGTGCTGGTATTAGTCAAAAGCAACTACAGGTGCTTTAGTTACTTCATTACTTTTCACTAAAATCCATTTGTTCTGTAATGGATCTGGTCTTGATTATTCTGCTGCAACTCCACCATGAGTTTCTTCAGTACCAAATTTGCACTTCAGAGATCTTCCAATATACCGCCAGTATTCTTTTCTTATTGCATCCTGTTCTTTAGCAAGCAGATCACATAACTGAAAATAAAACAGAAAGTAGAAATTATAGTGAGTGAGCTTAACTACCGTAAACAGGAAAGGCATCAGACTGCAGTGTCAATTAGAAAGCAGAAATGAACTTGGATATTTCAAAAACAGGGTGGGGAGAAGACACTTTGGGTTCAGCTTGAACCCTAGTTGGAGGTGCAGGGCTTGCTAGCTACACACCAGAAAAAAATGGGCTAGGCAAACCTGCCTGCTGTGAAAGTGGGCTAAAATGAATATGGTGTCAGCAGAGCATACACCTGCAGAGGATGGAGCATTAGAGAATATGATGCTGCTATCAAATGACTTTTGGACACAATTTCAACTCTAGCTCCTCACCAAGCAGCAAATTAAGGGGGAATGGAGAGCAGGCAGAAGTACAGACAGTGACCTATGAGGTAAATAAACTACGCTTTACAACTTCCCAAGTTTTGTACTGCCATGCATCTCTTACAGCCAAAAGTAAACACAGCAGCATAAAATACCTGCTATCTTCAACTGCAGGCTGCAACTTCTGTTACTTCATATGGAAAATGCTGCCGTTTCAAACCAAGGGCAGTTTCTATTACATAACAAAAGGCAGGCTCTGACCTATTAAGGTGTTATGTAATAAACCTTTCAATATGACCAAGAATAGTCATTTATACACAGTGGACAAAGCAAATGTTTAAAGAATCATCCTGACGCAAAATAAAATGGTTACAGGCTGATGGTCAAATGGTGCATGAAGAGTACTTCTCACAGTCTATAAGGTGAAGCAAACTTACCAGAATAAAGTGCCTCGCCTATGTCCCACTAACAAATTCACAAAGCAAATATTTAAAAAAAATCTAGCATTCATTTGTAATGTGCATACTGTGCCTCTTTACACAAACGTACTGTTGTCATTAAGACTCAGTTCCTTCTTTCATTCATATCAAACGCATACCTAACAATCATTCATGCAGCACTTGCAAGGGCAATACCCACACACAATGTAATTTAGCCTCAATCAGTTAACGTTAACTTATTTATACAATGCAAATACATTCACTTGCAGGGCTGCAAAGATGTTACTCACATTAATTAATTCTTGCACATTTTAATTCCTGAATTATAATAAAGCAAGGGACCAAAACATATTAAAACCACATATTTAAAAAGGTGCAAACAAATATTTTTTTCCATATTCACAGTACAACTAAGAGGCCATCTTCTATTAATGAAATTGATACTGGGCATACAGATCTTTATAACAGAGTACCTTAAGAGATGAATGGTATTGAGGGGGAATTAAAACAAAAACAAAACACCCCTCAGAGTTTTGATGCACAGCCATTTTCCTCTCTCTGTTCCAAATTTGGAGATCAACTGTAAAGGAAAACTTAAATTCAAGACACGGTGTTAAACTATGAGCAACATTTCAAAAAAAAATTAAAAAGCTTAGAGTTATCTTTAGTAAAACAGCTTTATGTGAGCACACAGAGCTAAACTTCAGCAGGGATATTTTATTTCTTTTATGTGAGCACATCATGGCTCTGAACTTCAGAGCTATGACCAGCTTTCCTGAGGCAAATTAGATAACATGGAATGCAGTGTCCCTCATGCCTGGCAGTGTCTCAAAGGATGGTTTCATGTGGGGAATCCTACAAAGCATCAAGAAGCCTTTTGCTTCAGAGGACATTCATGGTAGTTGAGGAAATAACAGATGCATTCATTCTTTCAATTGGCTGGAGATGGTATCTTCCTTAATGGGTCTAATGGCAGGGTTCACCCTATTCACTAATCAAGACTTGGTATTTTTCTTGGAAGCCCCTGTGCTTGGGCAATATGACCTCAGTGCCAACACACTCTAATGCCAAATGCTGAATACATAACTGTGCCTAGCATCTGATCCTGCCAGCTCACTCCCAATTAGCAAGCATACTCCCTGCAGTTCAAGACATAAAATTAAACTATAACATACACACTGCTACTAAACAGGCAAGTGTACATACCTGTATTACTTATAGTCAATTCCAACAGCCAAGGCTGGATGGAGGGTCCATCCTAATATGGGGTGCTCTGGAAGGGCCTCTCAGAGATCTGCACACATAACAAAAACACTGGGAATACACTGTAATAAGTCCTGCAGTAAGGATTAATCCAAAGCTATAAACCCTGTGTACTGCATACTGCAAGACGACAGTCCAAAGACCAAGGTTAAAAAGGCTAATTTCTGAAGTACAGACATACTCAAGAAAGACAGACTCATGGAGCCGCAGATGAAACAATTCTTGAACACAAATGCACCATTGATTGAATACTGTAAAAACATCTACAATGGAGGTATTGCTAAAGTAATTGCTGGAAGCTACCACATTGCTGGAACAGTGGTCACTGATCACAGATTTTCTAAAGGGTATTAAGCCACCCAATGGCAAAGGATGATGCAGGTGACAATCCAAGTGGAAAGGTTTTTGCTGTTTTACTTGTGATTCATCTTGAAGCAAAGAAAACAAACAGTTGTGATGTCTGACTGAATTACTGCACTTGCTTCAAGTATAATCTGAAGATGAAGGTCTTTCTCTGCTTTGGTTTCTATCCTGGCAAAAGATAAGATAACACAGTAGCAACTCTGAGGCAAATTCTGGGAGAAAATGTGGGTTAGTCCTAAGAGACATCTGACACTTGTGAAAGACCAGATATGTTCACTGAGCAAGTGTTAGAAGCTAGGATCCTGTAAGTAAAGGTAATGGCGAACCAAAACCATTTTCTTAGAAGAAAACTAATTTGACTGAACCATTTAGTGGGTTCAAATGATGGGTGGACACATCAGTCATGATATTAAGACCTAGTGAGGACAGGAATTCAAAGATGGAGGGAAATGCAACACTCCAGCAAGGAAATGCTTGATCTGCAATGCCATGCTGGGCAGAATCATCTGACAGATGCACCATGACCATGGAATAAGTGTGCTTCAGACTGGTCAAGGTAACATGCAAGACAAGCGATTAGGAAAGAACCACGCAACATTCCACCTAAATGGAGAACATTTTTACTAGGAAGCATCAGGCCTGCTACTGTCTGCACAGAAGGCTTCCTGACAGCCCTGAACCCAGAGGTACTGCACAGCCACATGGGTCTACATCAAAAGACCGGCTCTGAATTGAAGAAGGTTTCTTCTGCAAACTTGTGAGGCCATCCTGGCTAGAATGGAAGGTGTGGTTCATATTGACAAGGATCTGAAAGCCTGAAACCACACCTTTCCAAGCCACCATGTGGCAGAAAAGTTAGTTTTGGACTTTATTCTCATAACTTTGCAATGAGATGCAAGATTGTCTGGAATGGCAGAAAGACATACAGGAATCTCCCAAGCCACATGAAGGAGAGCATGCCCATCAGTACTTCACCCGCTTACCCTGCCACACTAAACAGAAAAAGAAGAGGACTGCATTCTCTCAAGTGGCAAACAGGTCACCCTTCTAGAATGTTCATACCCCCCAATAGTTCCTCTAAAATGTTCATACCCCCCAATAGTTCCTCTAAATCAGCAACATACCTCTTAGAGCAAGAAATCTGGACAAAGCCATAAATAAAAGTGGGACAAAGGCCCAAAAATAGGGACAATGTTTTAATAGCGTTCTTACAAACTTAGAAAGTTGATAGAATAACAGATTTTACATTAACATGAATTTTCTGAAGGGTTTGAAGTCTAAAAGTGAAATGTCTGGCATTATTTTCGAACTTCAATATTTAATGATTTGCTACTAATTTGGCAGAAAACCACAATTTTATAAAAAAACGGACCAAAAATATTAGGCAAAAATCTGGAAATTCTGCAAAAATCTGTACAATTGAGAGGTATGATCAGCAACTCCAGGAGATTGATGACTCAGAAAGACTTCATTCACTTTACTTGGATACAAACTGCTGAAAGTGATGTCACTGGGTATGGCAACTACCTGACATGCTTTACTCTTGAATATACAGTGCACAACTCCTCAGACATCAAATGATGGACTGGCAGCCAGATAGAATGAGAAGAGGTCTCAAAAGCAGTTCTATCATCAAGAACTCAAGGCCAGAAAGACGTTTTGCAGCTCCAAATGCTTGAACAGTGGCCCTCTTCTTCAAGGGGGTCCAAAGGGGTCCTTGAACTGTGTGGGAATTGAAACACAATCGCCACATCACCACTGGATCATCATCAAGATCTGCTACAGATTTGGCTTCAGGAATAACAGGTCTTCACAAGTTTGGTGTGGAAATCCACCACTGCGTACCATGGTAAGATGCATATGAAAGTAGAGGAATATAGGAGCACATGAGGGCTCTGCAGTTAGTGACACTTCACAGTCCACTGCAAAAACCAAATTCTGATATACATACAAAAAGCACCATAAAACAGCAGTAGCCCACCAAGCCAAGAAGTCCATCAGGGACTGGAACTGGACTATGCTTTGCATCCTCACCCAGACTGCCAAATCCATGACTTCCTGGGCAGGAACAGCCAACAAATTAGTGTGTCCAGCTCTCCATCTATAAAGGCAATTCTAAAACTGCATTAGGGCACACGGCTTCCAATTTACAGTCAATTTCAGGGACTGCAAATAAGTAAGTGCTTTCCAAAGCAATGTTTCCAGGGGAGGCTGGAAGTCTACAGACTGCACTGTGAAGAGCTAAGTCATTTAGGTAGGCGAAAGTACAATTGTGTAAGGAACTTATAATAACTACAGCTGTTTGCAATAGGTTCAGTGGTGTAGTAATCATCATAAAGATCACTGTTGAAGGTTGAAGCAAACTCTTACTTGACTTCTTAAGAACTGCACCCTCCCCATCATTATGCTGCCTCCCTCTCTCAGACAAGGTTGGCATATTCCCCATGCTATCTTTTCTTTTTTTTTTTTTTTTTTTATGTACAAACGGACATAGCTACAGGACTTTCCTAGGCTGCCTCCAAAGCTGCAGAAAGCCCTGCACCACAATTGACCCCTCCAAGATTTCAAACAAGGAAGGCCCTGACAGACTGGCTCTTCCAGAGATCAAGACCAAAGAAAAATCTAGAGCTCTTCTAATCAAGGCAAGTGTTAGGGGAATGGAGAAAGGTGGACTGCTACCCACCTAAGACATAGGTCCTGTAAAACAGCAATGATGAAACCTGCTCTGACCATGGCAGAATGTCCAGTCTGTAAGTTTTGGAGAAAGTGTACTGGAGGAAATTACTGACTGCCACCAAGATGGCTTAAGTACCCGTCCCTCTGATAAAAGTAACAGTAGCATCTGTGAACCTGGCAGAGTGTAGCCTTACCCGACTCCCCCCAACCCCAACAGATCTTATGAGCAGAGTAACCAAATGTAATGTAGAGAGCCTGTCATTCAGAAATGGTTTGGTTTGAGACTGGTGTCCCTTCCTTACTAATAGCAAAGAAACTGAAAGTTGTTCAGATATTCTTATGTAACCAGGAACTGAAAAAACCAAGAAATGCTACAACTGACAAACCGCAAGTAGATTGGATAAAGCTGGAGGTGCAGGATGACAATAAATCCAAATAGCGTAAATAGACTTCAAAGTGCAAATGCGTTTATTTAAACAAAAATCACGTCAAATCAAATAAACGCATTTGCACTTTGAAGTCTATTTACGCTATTTGGATTTATTGTCATCCTGCACCTCCAGCTTTATCCAACTTCCTTCAACATGTTTAGCATGCCTTCTGAAACTGGAGCCTAAAGGGTAATAAAGTCACTTCTGCCATGCTGTCAATCTGAGTGTGTGTACAGACTTGGGTGTACCAAGGATCAAGAGTTGGGTCAAGGGATTTACATGTTGAGGCAGAGCTAACAGCTCTTTCCTTACTATCTCTGTCAGGGGTCAGAGTTGCCTCAATCAAAAGGTTGCTTATGAGCATTTAGGGCATCTCCTTCCTCGCTTTTGATTCACCCTTGGAATTAGGTGGATTGAAGGATATATGCATGCAGAAACAGATCTGCCCAATTGAAGGAGAATTCATTCATCGTCCAAGATTCCTTGAGTGGTACACTGGCGCTCTGAAGCAGAACTTCTTTAATCTTGCCTGACGCAGCAAAGAAGTCTATTTCTAGTACACACCACCTCTTAAGTAAAGTTCAGAAAGATACCCCCGTCCAGCATCCATTTGTGGGGATCTGCAGATGTACTGCTTAGCTGATCCACCAACACATTCTGAACAAAAGGGATGCACGAGATTCTTAAGGCATGGCTGATTCTGGATCAATCTCCCATGCTTTCACATCAAGCTTGCGCAGGATATGAGAATGAATTCCCCCAGTTTATGTACCACATAACTGTAGTGTTGTCAGCAAGTGTAAGGTTCCTAGCTTTCACATCATCTTGAAAGACCTGTCTGCCAGGATTACAATCATTATTTATTTTATGTTTGTATGCCTCCTCAGTTGTTTCTGGTCCCAACTACCCCGGACTCTTAGGTTAGCTGACAGTGCTCACCAGGGCATGGTCAAGGTTTGATTCTTGTGTATCTGTATGAAACAAAAAAAAAAAATCACATTCACCTGGTAGCTTTACAATGGGTTTCCTGCCTTACATAAGGCAGCAAAGGTCCTGTCTCTTCCAGGGATTGTGTATGTTGACATACACTTCTGAGGCACCACTGCAAACTTCTCATGTCAAATTTTTCCTAAGGGGACCATAAGGATCTTTGCTGCCATGCATCACAGGATTCTTAGAAACTTCCCTTTACAGACCTGGCTCCTCTGGGACATCTCTTGAAAGAAGTTGGCCAAAATGACAGGCCTTCAAACTGGAGAATATTAGTAGGGCTTCCAAAAGGAATACTGTTCTGGTGGGTGTCAAATTACTTTTGGGAAGGCTGAGAGAGATCTAGACTCTGGAAGCAATCTAGGGTGTAAGCTAAAGCCCTCTTTCTATCTCCTCCAAGAACTGGGGTTGAATTGTGCAGTCATCCAGATAAGGTAAGGCATGAATGCATTTGGATCTTCATTGCACTATAACTGAAGCCAGCCACTTGGTGCAAATCCTGGGAGCAGATAATCCAAAGGGCAAAAACAGAAAGTAGTAGAGGGACCCGCCCACCCCACAGGGTGCTTTGAACTTGAGAAAGCATCTAAAAAGTACAGTTTTGTACCTACCATAAATGTAGATGTTCGAGGATCCACATTGCTGCAGTCCTAACTATTGGGTAGTCCGCTGTCCAGTCGGCCCGAATACCAAAGTATATGGCTGACGTCGGTCAGGGCGCATTAGACTGACGTCAGTACGTCAGGGTACTAATGCGCATGACCGACGTCATATCCTCAGTCTTTTCTTGCCCCAGATGTCAGAAGACCCTGAAAAGATAAGGCCAAAACCAAAAACTCCAAACATACCTGCACCAAAAATATGTATAATATATACAAAATTACCAGAACATAACCTCACCTACACAACCACCCCTAAACACAGAGGGGAAGGAGGGAGGGTAAATTGGACTGCAGCAATGTGGATCCTCGAACATCTACATTTATGGTAGGTACAAAACTGTACTATGTTCTTCATTCCACATTGCTGCAGTCCTAACTATTGGGTAGAATCCCAAAGCAGAGGTAAGGGAGGCTGGCAAATCATAAGGAAGCAGGAACTGACAACATGCCTTGCAAAATAGCTGTGGCAAAACCAGCCCTAGACTTAGAGTAGAGAGGAAGGTGATAATGCTTAGAGAACATATGCACTGAACTCCAAGTAGCTGCCTCCAAAATATCCTTAGTTGCCACCCCCCTTAGAAATGCTGTTGAAGTGGCAGTAGCCCTAGTGGAATGAGGCCTAATCCCAGCTGGAATCTCCTTGCCATGATGGGAATAACAAAATGCAATGCAAAACCCAATCCACCTAGAAATAGTTTGTTTTGACACAGGCTTGCCCTGCGAACTCAAAGCAAAAGAAACAAATAACTGCTGAGACTGCCTAAAATCCTTAGTCCTGCTCAAATAATAACGCAATTGCCTGTGTACATCTAAAGTGTGCAAAATCTTTTCCCCTTTATTTTGGGGATCTGCATAAAAAGTAGGCAAATGAATAGTTTGGTTTAAAGCCACACTAGAAACCACCTTAGGCATAAAGGAAGGATTAGTACGTAAAGATACCCTATCCTTATGAAAAATCAAAAAAGGCTCTACTGCCATAAGGGCCTGCAACTCAGAAACCCTTCTTGCAGAAGTAATGGCCAACAAAAAAGCAGTCTTCCATGACAAGTATTTCAATTCAGCAGTAGCCGCTGGCTCAAAAGGTTGTAGAGTAAGTTTCTCCAACACAAAATTGAGATCCCAAGCAGGAGTAGGAGCTCTACGTGGGGGTCTTATATTCTTTGCCCCTCTAAGAAATTGCTTGAACAAAGGATGCGAAAACAATGGTGGGTCACAATCATAGTGAGCTGAAATTGCTGCAGCATGAATCTTAATGGAAGAGAAAGACAAACCTTTGTCCAATAACTCAGTAAGATATTGAAGAGCCACACTCAAATTAGGCTCAGAAATCTCCAAATTGTTTGCTGCACTCCAAAATAAAAATCTCTTCCATTTTTCTGCATACACTTTCCTTGTACTAGGCCTTCTGGCTTCCATAATCACATTTAAAACTTGTTGAGGAAGTTTAGACCTGCTGTCTTTCAAAACAGAATATGCCAGGCTGTTAGATGAAGAGAGTGAAGCTTGACATTGAGCAGGTGACCGTCCCTCTGAGACAACAGGTGTGGAATCAAGGGTAAAGGCCATGGAGGCTTCCTTACCAGACTCCTTAGTAGTGGGTACCAGTGCTGCCGAGGCCAATCTGGAGCTATTAAAATCATCCTTGGCTTGTCTTGTCTGACCTTTAGAAGCACCTTTGGAAGAAGAGGCAGAGGTGGAAAAGCATACACATGAAGATTTTTCCAACTGAAAGAAAGAGCATCCACTTTCCAAGCTGTGTGATGAAACCTCTTTGTGCAAAACTTTGGCAGCTGGTGGTTTAGTGGAGAAGCGAACAGATCTATGTCTGGAGTTCCCCATGACACTGTCAATTTTGAAATACATGAAGATCCAGTTTCCACTCGTGGGGATCCATGATTTGTCTGCTTAACACATCTGCTAAGGAGTTCTGTGCTCCGGCAGAAACCTTGCCTGAAGAGTTAGTTGCAAGCTGAGCGCAGTCTCCCATAAAATCATTGCTTGCCTGCACAATGGGTAAGAATGTGTTCCCCCTTGTTTGTTGATGTACCACATGACAGTTGTGTTGTCTGTTAGAATCAACACCTGTCCTGGAAGAAGTAACTCCTTGAAAGCCATTAATGCAAACTGGACTGCTAACATCTCTTTCATGTTGATATGTAGATGCTGTAGTCTGGCAGGCCACTTGTCTTGTATCCACTTTCCATTTAGATGAGCTCCCCAAGCAATGTCTGAGGCATCTGTCGTTAGAATCTGACTCGCCTCTGGCCGGGTCACAGAGAGTCCCTTGTTTAGGTGACATTCCTGAGCCCACCACAAAAATTCCTTTTGAATGCAAGGTATTATTGGAATGACAGTGTCCAAATCCTGGCAGTGCTGTGTCCATACATTTTTGAGATACCATTGCAGCTTCCTCATATGCAGTTTGGCATTGGGAAGCACCAGAATACAAGATGCCATGAACCCTAAGGCTTGAAGGACTGTCCTTGCAGTCAGCCCGGACTGAAGAGATAGTTGATGGAAGTAACTGGAAAGATTCTTTTGTTTGTCCGGGGTTAAAAAGGCCATCTGGGCTGCTGTATTCAGTCTCACACCCAGAAAGCACATGTCTTGAGAGGGTACTAGACTGGACTTTATTTCGGTCACAGAATACCCTAGGCATCTTAGCACTGCTATGACATATTCCAAATGCTGTAGAAGGTCTTCCTTTTCTTGAGCCAGAATCAGGCAGTCGTCCAAGTAAGGATAGATTTGAATTCCTTTTAGCCTGAAATAAGCTATCACTGGAGCCAGAACCTTTGTGAATACTCTGGGCAGTAGATAAGCCAAAGGGCAATGCAGAGAACTGATAATGAGAATTTCCAGCTCGAAAACGCAGATACTTCCTGCAACTTAGTCTTATAGGCACATGAAGGTAAGCTTCCTTGAGATCTAAAGTTACCATCCAGTGATCTTTGCCCAACAGAGGTAAAAGCTGTTGTAACGTCAACATTTTGAACTTGGGAATGTCCAGATAAGTGTTGAGGATAGATAAATCCAAAATTGGTCTCCACGTGTTCCCTTTCTTCGGTACTAGGAACAGGCGAGAATAAAATCCTAGGCCCCTGTCTGGCACAGGAACTGGCTGAATGGCCCCTATTTGGAGCAACAGAGAAATTTGCTTGTGAGCCTCTGTTCTTTGTAGAGGAGGAATGTCCGGCATGCCTTTGAAAGGAGGCAAGGTATGGAAATAAAACCTGTAACCGTGATGAATGATATCCAGAACCCATCTGTCTTGGGTAATTAAATCCCAATTTTCTTTGAAAAGAGACAGCCTTCCTCCCAAAGGTGCTGCCAGGCGAGAATGTACTGGCAGCTGAAAAGGCAGGTCATTGGGTCTGCTTACGAAAGGACTGAACCCTGCCCTCACCAGAAGTCTGAGCAGGGGAACTCCCTGTCCTAGGCCTAAAAGAACCTTGAGCTCTGCCCCTACCACGTCTAGACCTACCCCTAGACTGGGAATCATAAGCAGGATAAGTCCATCCCTTAGTAGGCCAATTTCTACTAAACTGGAGGCTGCACCTGCAAAAATCCTTAACAGTTTGCATAGACTTAGCCTTGTCCTCCATTTTCTTTAAAACTGCTTCCACAGGCGAACCAAACAACACATCAGACTGTAAAGGAGCATCCAAAATTCTTGTTTTAACATGCTCAGCTAAATTCTGATCTCTCAACCAGGCGTGCCTACGAAGAACAGAACCAGTGGCAGCCACCCTCGAGGAGGCCTGCACAGCATCAAAACCACACTGCAAGGAATGTTTACCCACCTGTTCAGACACATGAACTAAATCCTGCAACTCTTTACACTCAATACCTTCTGCCAGAGCATCCACCTTAGATTTCAATTGTGAAAGGAGATAATTCTGATATTTTAACATGTGAAACTGACAATTCAACGCCCTCATGGCTAAAGTGGAAGAAGTATACACTTTCTTTCCCCATCTGTCCAAAGCCCTTGCCTCTTTATCAGGAGGAACAGGATTTTTAACAACAGAGGCCTTCACACCTTTAGGCCCCTGAGAGACAGTTTCCGGGTCTGCCCTAGGACTCTTAAAAAGATACTTATGAGCTTCAGGCACCCTATAGTACCTATCCGGTTTAACTGGGGCAGGAGGCAAAGAATCAGGATTCAGGGAAGCCTCTGCAAAAACATCTTCCACCACATTCAGAACAGGAGGAATAGCTAAAGGCCTATGCTGGGGTAAAAACAAGAATTCCCTAAGCCTCTTCCTTGAATCAGAGAAATCTTGACCTTCCCATTTGAAATGCTCCCGCATGGAATGCAGAGTCTCTGAAAATGAAAAATCCTCAGGAGGAGAAGCTGAAGGAGTAGAATCATCCACATCAGAATCAGAATAAGGAGGAAACTCCTGCAAGTCTTCAGCCGAAGACTCAGAAGCCTCCGAACATTGCTCAAAACTCTCAAACTCAGGCTCCACCCTAGGCCTCTTATCAGGAGGGGGCATAGAACCTCTAATCATAGTAATCAAATCCTCTGCCATTTTAAGCATATGTTTCTTAGGCAAAGACCCTGAAGCACTAGGAGAAACCCCCACTGAAGCTAAACTTGGCCTGCCTCTCAAGGAAGCCTTGGAAACAGAAGGGGAGGCTCTAACCACCTTAGGAAGAGAGGGAAGAACAGCCACCTGAGAAGCCCCCTCAGCCTGGCCTACTTCCTGAGAGGATCCATCCTGTAACAGTAAAGTCTCTCCCTGAGACTCCAAAGAAACTCCTGGCAGAACCTCCGGCTCCACTGAGCCTTCTAAAGAACCGACGTCTGGGACTGTCGGTTCTTCCACTCTAGGCTTTGCTGCTTTGTCCTTGCGCTTTTGGCGAAGCGGCCGGAGCATCCGACGGCATTTTATAATTACAACGCTTCCCAAAACTAACCTGGCACAGTCTAACCTTCTCTTAATAGTGCGTTTGTTAAATCTAGCACAAGAGCGGCATCCAACAACGTCGTGCTCAGGCCCTAAACAAGGTATACACAAAGTATGGAAATCCCTATGAGGTATCTGTTTCCCACAAGAAATACAGTTATTCACTTTTTCTGACATCCGGTTAAATACTGAGGCAAGAAAAAACCAAAATATTCCCCAACGGGGTACTTAGCCAACTTTGATTCGATCTGAAACTCTGACTTCAGAAACTTTCAGAACGCCAACCTGCACTCGCAAAATTGCTTCTGCATCGGACCATGCGGCAAAAAAGACTGAGGATATGACGTCGGTCATGCGCATTAGTACCCTGACGTACTGACGTCAGTCTAATGCGCCCTGACCGACGTCAGCCATATACTTTGGTATTCGGGCCGACTGGACAGCGGACTACCCAATAGTTAGGACTGCAGCAATGTGGAATGAAGAACATCCCTTGTGTACACTGATTAGAAACCTGAATCTTAAATCTGGTGAACCATCAAGGATGGGTGAAATAGAAGCAACAAGAAGGCATGAACTGAACTCCGGTACTTTTTAAGAATTTGTTCAGTCCTAAAACATTTAGGATAGGTCTTTCCAAAGGAGGTCATTTCTTGGTACCAAAAAGTCCTGAGAAGAAGCCCTTGGCCTCCTTTACCCATTGTACTCCATGCCATCTTTCAGAGCAAAAATCCTCTAGTAAAGGCCATATCAGATGCCCTTTGGCACAGAAAGAATTACCTAAAAGTCTGAAATTGAAAAGAACTGCAGTTTGTATCCTATGAAAACCATCAATAAAATGTGTCTGTCTCCTAAAATGCTTTCCCAGCTTTTTGACTGTAGGGCCAGCCATATCTCTCAACTTCTTTGCTCAAGAATTCTGAACAAAGCCATAATTAATGTGGGAGACAAAAGGCCAAAAATCAGACAGTTTGTAAATATTGCTCTCAAGCTTAGAAAGTTATTAGAATAACAGGTTTTGCATTATCATGCATTTTCTGAAGGGTAAGAAGTCAGAAACAAATATTTGGCACTATTTAGTGACTACAATCCACAGTGGTCTGCTTGAAAGCAGCACATTTTATGAGGAACAGAACAAAAATATAACTCAAATACTGATATTCTAAGAAATGCTGGGCAACTGAAATGTGCCTCTTAATTTTTAACACCTTTAGCAAAATTATCACTTTAGACATAGGCAAACATACATCTGTATAAAATAAAACAAAGTATATTAACATTTCCCAGTTACATACATTACACATCATACAAGTTCTTTTGTATAACTATCAGCTGCCCAACATTACATACACAATTCACCTCCTACCTTCTCTTAAACCACTCTCCTCCTTCTAGATCATTATTTTGCATGTACTGTTCTCACAATTTCCATTTATTTTATGTAATTTACTCCTACCCTTTTCTAAATATCCCACTTCCAGTTCTTTTATCTCTGTTACAATACTCAGTACTTCAATGGTGGTTTAGACTTTGATTTCCATTTCCAGTAATTGCTTTTTTGTCAGCCACAAGGATTAAACTTAACAAGGCATTACTATGTCTGGACAATTCAGATCTTGTCCCCCAGCACAAAAGAATCATTTCCTTAGTTACACATATTTGCTCACCAAATATTTGAAGTAGTACTTTGCAATGAATTTTTGAAGTCTGCCAACTCATTACACTCCTAAACCATACGTTTGCAGTTACCTCCTTCTTCCTCATTACATCTCCAGCATTTGTCATCTACCCGAAGAAAAATTCTTTGGAGTCTGCTTGGAGTATAAAAATACCTATGCCAACAGTTCCAAGCAAAAATCCTGAATCTTCTAGACTTTGTTGCATACTTGAAATCCATACAAATGCCCTCCCACTGTTCTCTTGTAAATTGCTTATACAATTTCTCTTCCTAATCTTTTCTAATCTCTTCCTATTGATTCCTAGGGTGGCCGCGGTGGTGCAGCAGTTAGTGTTGTTGCCTCACAGCAAGAGGTTCTCCAGTTTGATTCTTGGCTGGGGTGCCTTCTGTGTGGAGTCTGCATGTCCTCCCCACAGTCACGTGGGTTTCCTTCCACATTCCAAAGAAATGCAGTAGGCGGATTGGACACTAAACTGCCCACAGGAGCGAGTGTGTGTGCATGTGAGTGGTACAGATGAACTACCGCAACAGGGCTAGCCACCCGATGGTGTAAACCTTGGCTTGAGATGACTGTCACTGTTGAAGTGACATCCCGAACCCCATGTGCAAAATCAGAAAAAGGGGTTGAGGATGGATGAAATTAACCTCTTTTTAACAGCAGCTTCAGCTAAAACTCTGCCAGAGCAGGTCTTTCACTTAAGATCCTCCATCCCATTCTCTTTGCCTATACTCTGATATCAATCCCTGCTTGGGAAGGCAGACTCTAGTTTGCAACTCAAATGTCTTCTTGGCCTCTTTTCATTCTATTACCACTCCCTCTCTAATTATTTGCTTCAAATACCTTTGTTCTTTTGCCAGTAAATTCCAGCCTCTTCTTGTCTATTCTCTGTACCCTTAATTGTAGTTATCCCTATCAGCAAAATCCTCTCTCTCAATTCTCATGCTGGCTTGGTTCACAGTATGCTTTCTGCTACTTTACGTGTGAGGTTGGCATAACAGTTAAGGTATTTACCTTACAGGCACAAGGTGCAGTGTTTGACTCTCACATAAGGTAATTGGCCAGGCTTAAAATGTCCCACAAAGGCAGTTAGCCTAATACCTATCTATGAACCTATGAATCTATTATGGATTTAACATTCTCTATGGCTGTTGCTATTCTCCTTAAAGATTTACATCCGAAATCTCACTCTCACCTTATTTCTTGAATTATCCCGTTTCATCATCATTCCTTTCCATTGTCAATTACAGCTTTCTGCTTGTGTTACGTATATGAACTTTAACTTTGTAGCTCAAAAACATCCCTCCAAATAAGGTAAAATTAAATTACCTGGCAATATTGCAAGGATCAACTTATCCCACTTGACCCTTGCCTTCTTCCCCTCCCAGATAAATTCTTTTAACTCTTCGCTAATTGTCCACAACTTCTCCTCTGGTTGATAAAAATATGCCTGACCTGTATATAAAACTAAAGGGACTAAAAACATTTTCACTGCTTGTATCTTGCTATCCATAACCATAAACGAGTCGTCAGTTTCTCAGGTTTTGGTATTATCTTTTGTTTAGTCTTCTGACATATTTTTAGCTGCCATAACAGAAGCCTTTTTAATCCATACCCCTAAATACTTAATTTTAACATGTCCTGATAAATATGTACTCTTACACTTTTGAGGTTTTGTACAGGATGACATGGGGTTGGTAAGGGAGACGGTGAAGAGATGTATGGCATAGACATGGCTGTTCCCTATCTGAAGCTTTACCCTGAGGCCTCCCAGGTCTGCCTTTCTGATTTCCTTTGTTTCTTTTTTCTTCTCTCTCTCTCTTTTTTTTTTTTAAGCATTTTCCCCTTCATCTGCTTCTCCTTCATACTGCATTGGTAACCTTGACCATTTATAGAACAGGGTGTTCAAACTCAAATAACCATGAGGGCTGTATAAGGACTAGCAAGGTTAACCAAGGCCGTAATATCCAAAACAAAAAGAAAAGTAATCAGTTCAGCTACAAATTTAGTGCAGTAATTCCCTCTCCCAAATTATGTTCTTTTAGAGGCTGCTGCTGAGTTTGAGATTCCTGGTTTAGAAGGACAGCTGCTGTTTATCTAGGTATGGGTGGGCGGAACACTTGTTTCATTGACTTTATCAGCTTAACCTTATCCTTAATTAAATAACGCTCAGGACAGGATGTTGAAAGAGCAAGTCCTTCTCGAAGGCTGTACTGAGAATCTGCACTTTCACATCCTCTAGCAGAGGTTGTACCTTCACAACCAACAGGTTTCCTACTGAAAGGGGACCCTAGCAGCAGTCCTGGATGCTGTATCAACATCTTCATAACCACACAAAGCAGACTGGGCAAGACATACCAATTCTACCCTTGATGTGGTGTTAGTAATGCCTCATTCACTTGCTTGAGGAGATCGCACTGACACCTCAATTTATGTGAGTCTAAAACTTAGGACTCTGAAAGCCAGGATTGCTGACATATACAACTTCTCAAAGCAGTCCAAGATTCTGTTCTCCTGGTCAATGACAAGGGTACTTAGGCCTACAACCAACTTGGACACTTTTGCAGCATTCAGGAGTAATACTTCTGGATTTATCAATGAGTTCTTGCACAGGTACTTTTAAAAGGATCCAGTACCCTACAAAAAGTACAGTTATGTACACTTACCATAACTGTAGATGTTCAAGTGTATACATTGTTGCTGTCATCACCAGTGGGTTATCCCTGCTGTGGTAGCCCTCGGCCGGCCCGAATACCAGAGTCAATTTTTTTTTGCGTAGGCTGCAGTCATCTGTAGTCTGACATCAGGTTGTCAGTGCTATAAAGCAAGGCAGCCGACATCATTACATCAGTTTTTCTTGCCCTAACCCATCAGAAGCACAAGGAAATAAGGAAAAGTGACCCTGGTGGCTAAAAGCCACTGTGGGAAGCTTATGTCCCCCTAGGGGAAGAGGATATATGGGGGAGGGAGGGAAAACAGGACTGCAACAGTGAATACACTCGAACATCTACATTTATGGTAAGTGTACACAACTGTACTATGTTCTTCATGTTTCACTGTTGCAGTCATCACCTGTGGGAGTATTCCCAAGGCTGAGGAGAGGGGTGGAAGGATAGGTTAGAGCCCTAGGCATGGGTCAGCAAGCCCTGCAGAACTGCAGAGGCAAACCCTGCCCTAGACTTAGAAAAAAGAGGTAGGTGGCAATGCTTTGTAAAGGTATGGACAGAGGACCAGGTGGCAACTTCCAAGATGTCGCTGATGGGGACTCCTCTGAGGAAGGCTGTGGAAGTGGAGGCTGCCCTAGTGGAATGGGTACGGATAGACTTAGGGGGGGTTCCCATGTAGTCTGTAGCAGAATGGATACAGTGTGATATCCATTTGGAAATGGTTTGTTTGGAAATGGGCTGTCTGCATGGAAAATGATGGGCTCAACAGCCATGAGAGTCTGAAGTTCTGATACCCTTCTGGCTGATGTGATAGCTAGTAGGAAGGCAGTCTTCCAGGAGAGGTATTTCAATTCTGTTGAAGCAGCAAGTTCAAAAGGAGGTACGGTTAGTTTTTGTAAAACATAATTCAGGTCCCAATGTGACGTGGGAGGCCTTCTGGGAGGTCTGATATTAGAAGCCCCTCTGAGGAATTGTTTAATCAATCAAAGGATGAGAGAAGAGGGGTGGGGTCTGAATCATAATGAGCAGGAATGGCTGAGGCATGGATTTTAATAGAGGAGAAAGAGTGGCCACTATTGAGCAACTCGGCTAGGTAATCCACGATAAGAGGGATAGAATGATGGGAGGTACTGGCCCCTTTGGACCGGCTCCAGGAGCAGGATCTTTTCCATTTGCCTGTGTATGATTTTGTGGTGCTGGGCCTTCTGGCCTCTGTGATAATGTCTAGGACCTGTTTGCTTAACATGGACTCCTTGTTAGCTTTTAAGGTATAAGCCATACTGAAAGATTGAGTCTGTAAGTCTGGGTGCAGTATCTTCCCCCTCACCTGGGTCAAGAGGTCTGAGATCAGGAGAAGCTGCTTGGTGGGGCTGTAAGGTCAGGCTGCGCAGTAAGGGGAACCAATGCTGTCTGGGCCAATCTGGAGCAATGAGGATGGCCTTTGGTCTCTCCTCCCTTATTTGATCAGTACCTTGGGAATAAGAGGCAGAGGAGGGAACGTGTACACAAAGAGGAAGTTCCAGGGGAAAGTCAAGGCATCCACCTTCCATGCTAGGAGGTGATGCTCCCAGGTACAGAACTTTTACACCTGGTGGTTGAGGTGCAAGGTAAAGAGATTCACTTCTGGAGTCCCCCACTCCTGAGTGATTTGCAGAAATATTTCCATGTGGAGCTGCCATTCGTGGGGGTCCAGTAAGTTTCTGCTTAGGTGGTCTGCCAGGGTGTTGTTGACTCCTGGTAGGTATTGGGCAATTAGGTGTAGACCGATGGAGGCGGCTGTAAGCCAGAGGCTCATGGCTAACCTGCACAGGGGGTAGGATTGTGCCCCCCCCACCCATTTGTTGATGTACCACATTACTGTGGTGTTGTCTGTTTTTATAAGGAGAACCCTTAGCCTGAGGTGGGGTTTGAAGGATGTCAGAGCCTTTTGTACTGCCATCATTTCTTTCAGACTGATGTGCAAGTGAAGGTGCTAGACATCCCAAAGACCTTGGGTGCACCTGCCTGCTAGGTGAGCTCTGAGGCGTCGGTGGTGATGGTCTGGCCGGTAGGGCAGAGGATGAAGGGAAGACCCTTGTTCTTGGCACAGGCCTCTTCCCGCCAGAGAAACTTGGCCCTTATACATGGGATCAGAGGAAGAGAGGTCTCTAGGGACTGAGATTGCTGGCAGCAAGGGTTCTTTAGATACCACTGAAGTTTTCTCATGTGAAGCCTGGCCAGAGGAATGAGAAGGATGCAAGATGCCATGTATCCCAGGGCTTGCAGAAACTTCCTCACGCTGAGGTGACTTCTGGAAGCCAGCTGGGTAAAGTAGAGAGGCAGGAAGCTTTGCTTTTCTGGGGATAGAAAGGCCATTTGGGATGCTGTGTCTAGCACAACTCCCAAGAAAATGATCTTCCTGGCGGGGTTTTGCTTTGATTTCTTCTCGTTGATGGTGAACACTAGGGAAGTTAGGAGTGACTTGACAAAGAGAAGGTCCTGGAGCAGCTTTTCTTTGCACTCTGCCAAAATGAGGCAGTCATCCAGGTAAGGGTAAATCTGTATACTTCTCTGTCTGCAGAATGCTATGGCCGGGGCCAAGCATTTGGTGAATACTCTGGGTGCAGTAGATAAGCTAAAGAGCAGCGCAGAGAACTGAAAGTGTTGTGATCCTACTCTGAAGCTCAGGAATTTTCTGCAGGATTCCCTGATGGGGATGTGGAGGTAGGCATCTTTTAGGTCTAGGGTCACTAGCCAGGCATTTGTTTTAGAATGTGCAGCAGCTGCTGCAAAATTAGCATTTTGAATCTGGGGACCACTAGGGAGGTGTTCAGAATGGATAGATCCAGGATGGGGCACCAAGTACCCTCTTTTCTAGGAACAAGGAATAGTCTGGAATAAAAGCCTTTGCCAGTTTGATCTGAGGGGACAGCTTCTACTTCCCCCTGGGATATGAGAGTTTGGACCTGCTTCAATGCCTCTGCCCATTGATTTGGAGGTAAGTCTGGGTACCCTCTTGGAATTGGGAATTCGATGAAAGAGAATTTGTATCCCTGAAAAATTATCTTTAAGCCCCATTGGTTCTTTGTTTTCAGAAAGCCAATTTTGTTTGAAGAGAGAGAGCCTTCCTCCTAGTTTTTCATGAGTGAAGGGAGGGCAGAGGGGCCGGGGAAGTCATTGTGAATGTTGCCATAGAAGGGTGGCTTAGAACTCCCTGCCTTTGGGACAGAAGTGGTTCACTATTTGCTTCTCTGCTGGCCCTGGGATAGGGGCCTGGATGGTCTGTCCCTGCGAGGCTTACCTTGACCCTGTCTGTTAGGTGTAGGGAAAGACCAGTGCTTAGAGAGAAAGTTCCTGCTGAACCTGGGAGGTTGAACCTGAAAGAAATCTTACTGTTTACATAGATTTTGCTTTGTCTTCCATCTTTTTAAGCACCTCTTCTGCTTTTTTCCCAAACAAGCGCTACTTATCTAGGGGTGCATCAATAAGTTTACACTTGACATGATCAGGAAGAGGTTGTTCCTTCAGCCATGCATGTCTCCTAATAACAGATCCTGTCACTGCTGCCCTGCTAGAAGCTTCTAGGGCGTCATACCCACAAAGTAATGAGTGTTTGGCCACTTGACAAGCAGAGTGCAGTAAATCTGCTAACTCTTTTGAATTAGCACAGTCAGGAAAGGTAGAAATCTTTTGTTTTAATAGTTCCAAAGTGTGTTGTTGATATTTTAACATATGGAACTGAAAACCGAGTGCTCTGATAGCGAAGGTTGCAGAGGTGTATACTGTTTTTACCCCATCTGTCCAGAGCTCTGGAGTCCTTGTCAGAAGGAAGAGGATTTATGGCAGAACTAGTCTTATCTCTTTAGGTCCCTGTGTAATGAAATCTGGGTATGCAGCAGGATTTCTGTACAGGTATTTGTGAGAATCCAGTACTCTGTAATACCTGTCAGGTTTACTGGGAGCAGGAGGGACAGCGTCAGAGGCTAAGATGGATTCATGGAAAACATCCTCCACCACTTCTAAAATGGGGGGATGGCCAGGGGTCTGTGTTGGGGCGGGTCCAGAAACTCTCTTTTCTTAGACTATGGGAAGTCCTGAGATTCCCACTCGAAATGTTCCCTGAGAGAGTGAAGGATTTCTCCAAAGGAAAGGTCCTCTAGAGGGGAGGCAGAAGGGATGGATTCTTCTGCATCCGAATCCTCATAAGCAGTCAGGGGATGCTGCTCCTCTTCAAAATCTGAATAATCAGATTCCTCAGAATCCTGTTCTGTCAATTTCTGGAGAAGAGTGCCTTTTCCTTTTAGGAGTTATGGCCTAACTACCTTGGATAAAGGAGATGAGATCCTCCACCATTTTAAGCATTTGTGCTTGGGGTGGTGGAGCAGTAGCAAGACTGTGGCTAGAATCAGATTTCCTAGGAGTGGCCTGGCTTTTTGGCCTGAGAGAATCCGTCGGTCTGAGAGAAACGGTAGTTGGATGAGAAGATGTCGGTATTTGTCTAGATTTGGTAGTGCGAAAGGCCTCCTCGGAAGCCAGTGCCTATGTCGCGGCTCCAGACCCAACAGAGGCAGACACAGCCAAAAGCTCAGAAGACAAAGAAGATTTCTGCAGCATAGCAGACTCTGAAAGGGTTTCGGTAGAGGCCTGCATGGTTATCGAATCGGGCATCAGGGGCTGCGAAAGCACCTCACTGAATTCCGGAGAACTGACGACCTGCTGAGCGGTAGTGTCGTTGGAAGGCTTAGCCTTGGTGTGATCTGTCTCTATGTTTATCTCTACGTTTTTTCGGAATCTGCACAGATTGTTGGCTGACAGACACCATATCAGAATGTGAAGACAGAACATGAAAATAACTGACTACAGAAAGAGCTCTACTGCGAATGGCTCTCAGATTAAAGAGGGCACAGAACCAGCAATGGAGGGCGTTGTGGCCCAGGCCTAAACAAGTGACGCATTAAGAATGGAAGTCTCGGTATGTGGGATCTGCTTTCCAAAGGTGGGACAATTGTTAACTTTTTCGGACATCGGTTAGTGCAAAAAAAAAAAAAGATCCCCAATGGGGTACTTGGCTTTAGATGTTTTCAGCTGAAATAAAATGTCTGGTAGTGACCGACCGGCACTCGTGCGAACTGCTTCTGCTACGGGCTCTACGTCAAGAAAGACTGGTGTAATGACGTTGGCTGCCTTGCTTTATACTGACAACCTGACGTCAGACTACAGGCGACTGCAGCAGACACAAAAAAAAAAAAAAAAGACTGGTACTCAGGCCGGCTGAGGGCTACCACAGCAGGGATAACCCACAGGTGATGACTGCAACAGTGAAACACGAAGAACATCTGGTCATGCATCTTAAGAGCAGGGGGGTTGACAACCTGGTTCCAGGGATGCTGAAAGGATGCCATCCAGCAAGGCCTCAAGCATTGGACGAATGGCCAAAGGCTTCGGTACATCCAAGCCCAAAGGTCTACATTTTTTTTGGCATCTAACACCTCCTTGGCTACTCATTTAAAATGCTCCATCATTAAGGAAAGCGACTCTACAAATCAGATGTCCTCTGAGTGAGTGAGGACATGGTATCCTCAACATCTGTGTCATATCTCAGAAGGGAAGACATTTGGGATTTATTACTAAGATTTTCCTCACTTTTAGAGTCAGTCTCTCACTTATGATAGGATTAAGAAAGAGATGACTGATCTGATTTGTCTTGTAGGCTCTGCATAAAGTGAAAAAATCCCATGCCAGTTTACACCAGTCCTGGGACAAAGTATGGATGGGTCTGAGGAGCGAGTATTCACCTAGTATCCACGGATCACATTATGGCGGCTTTAAATAGCAGATATATCTGCTCAGATGACTAGGCCCTTTATATGGAGAGTGGCCTCTAGAGATAATGGGACATGGCTGCTGGGACCCTGAATCTCTATGCTGCAGTTTTTATGCATCATCTCTGAGTGACACAGAGATACTTCTTTTCTCTGAATTAATAATAAAACAGAGGAGTTCACTTAAGACTAGAATCTGGCCTGATTATGGTCACATAGCTTTGATTTGGGAGGATATGCTCTCAAGACAAAAGTGTAATGGCTTTATAAGACACCTGCCAGGGGCTGAAAAAGCACTTTTGAAGCTCAGATATTCTTGGCCTAGGAAGACCAAATGGGACAAAAGTGATGCCCCAGAATTCATTTGTCCTCTCAGTGGGGTCACTACTCCATATGCTTTTTATGCCTTTTTTTAGAAGGGCAGCTGACAAGTAAAACTGTTGTCACTCAACAGTGGTTTAACAAGAGGGAGACTTTCGCTTACAGTTGTCTAAGTATGTTTGAAATTCTAACTCACATTTCCTCAGGGTCTTCTTATCAACTTACAGAAAACGCAAGACATACTGTGGGAGGGCCCTAGATAAAAATATGCACTTGTAGTAGAAATCTCTATGGGAGACAATGAATTTACATATGCATGCAGGTAGCTTTGCTGGGGGAAGACATACCACACACATTATCAAAAACTGCACCTCTATCAGTAAACAGGCTATACTTAGCAAAAACCAAAAGTATTGAAAAGATCATCAATGAGGTACTCAAGAGCTGAAATTTGGGAGCTTTAGGCTGAGCCATCGGACTGAAAGACCATCATACAGAGAGAGCTGTGAACTGGCACTGTGGCCAGAAAAAAAAAAAAAATAAAAGATGCAGGCTGGCACCACCTTTAAGATGACAATGTGTTACTGCCTCTGTGAAGGTGCTGTCAGCCTGGGTGGGTGGCAATGCAAAACTCTGGAAGACAAGTCTAACATTCCTCTCTAGCATACATGCTGATGATTAACGATCTGTCCAAAGAATATTACATGGAGATCTTTCTCATAATTTCTAACTATTTGACTAATATTTTAGAAAATACTCTGGCTACTGAGAAAAGCCCAAATATCCATATTTGGTACTGAAACTTATGTCCTTCCAGCCAAACAAAAGGACTCTTCTGTGTAGATACCAGACTCAGGTGTGCTAAAAGATATCCATTGCATTTAATTTAACTTTTCAGTTGGCTGCAGGAGCAAACATATGACCCCCAGGAAGTCACCATCTAGAACCAGTCTTACTGGAGTGCAGACTGAAGTCTCAGAGGTCCTGGATGGGAAAAAATAACCCTTCCCTTTGGAAAGAGTAGGGAGCAGAAAAATCTCTGGTCTATGTTCTAAATATGAGGCAGTCTCGATGGCTTCATTCAGCAATCCAGTCTGAGCTTGTCCCAACTTCCCTGATAAAACAGGCTGATCTCTTAGCAGACGTTTTTTTCTAATGGAGGGCCTAACAGCTAAGGCCCAGTCAAGTGTGACATTTCTAGAAAGTTCCTGGTAATGGCTATACAAGAAGGGGATGAACTTGTAAATCCTCTTCTACAAGCAGACCCAGACCGTAGTCAGCTGTAACACAGCTGACTACAGTCTGGGTCTGTAGTCAGCTGTAACACATTCTCCTGAATGATTTAGCCAGCAAAGGAAGGAGCAAAACCATTTGATCCTTAAAAATTTCCTCAGGTATTGAAAAGGCTTCATTCTGTGGAACTGAGAAAGCTTAATTTTCCAGGAATGGCTTGGTCTGGAAGAGAAGTATGGTACAGGGGGGAGTAAAAGATCCTCCACAGGAGTAAAAGATCCTCCACAGTGATCAGGATCTGCTTTTCCCTTAAGAGGTTATCTTATCAGATATTCACAGGCATGGCTTAACAGCACCTAATCCTTCACTAGGAACAAACAATGCTGTTTTTGAAATCATCTTTTAAGGAAAGACATTCTCAACTATCCCATCCAGTGCAACAAGATGCCCAAACCTATGGCTTTACCCAGTATATTACACAACATAAGTTACCATGGACTATACAACTGCCCACTTTGGAAGCTGTAAACAGAGTCATGACGAGATCTTTTCAGAGGTCAAACTTAGGAAGGTCAGCATGCTTTTCAAGGGTTAATGAATTAGGGAGAACTGGAACATAAAACAGGATAATGCTAGGCTGAATGCTCTAAACCCAAATGTGGAATAGTAGTACATTATCTTGCCACACCCATCAAAAGTTCTGGACTCTGCATCTGGTGGTGGTGCAATCTAAATATGGTCTTTGGGGCCTATGCTGGATCAAGAAGAACACAAAGTCAGCTTAAAGATGAACTGTGAAGGACTTGCTCCGTTCAGCTATGGACTTTGTAAAGGGTGTTGGTTTCTACAGGGGGGGGGGGGGGGGCACAGAGGCGCAATATGGATGCTTCAAGGCTGCCATAATGGAATTCTTTTTTTAAGCACCCTTATTAAATTATCACTTCAAACAAATCAGAGAAGAACCCTCCCATTTTAATTTTTGCCTCAGATCCTTCATATATTCTAATAAACTTTATTATTTTATCAGGGAATGAAAAAAATTCCACCATCCAAATCATAAAATCCCAGCAATCTGTCATATGCTTTCTCTGCAACAAGACCTACCAACACCACTAATGTTTTTACATTTTTAACACCTTTATTGAATTATCACTTAAATAGAACTGCGGTGGTGGTGCTGCTGCGGTAGCGTTGTCGCCTCACAGTTAGACGTTGCACGCTCGATTCTCAGTTACAGCGTCTTCTGTGTGTCGACATGCGTGAATGGGCGTTCCTTCGCTGAAGGTTGTGCATTGGGCCCGGCAAGCCAGCACGTAAAACTCTACTGCCAATCATTAGCGGACCGGATTTCCACTCTGGCGACCCCTAACCAGGAAAAGCCGAAAGACAGTTTTTTTTTATTGAATTAGCACTTAAATATATAGGCAAACTTGCATTTATAAACAAATCATATTAACATGTTCACAGTTACAAACTAACAGTGGATTCACATCTTCATACATTTCTAAATAAAGTTACCTTCCTTTTGTTATATTGTCCCTTCTACGTCCCACTGATACATACTTCCTATCGCAAATCAAGTTTTCGTTCCAATCTATAAGTAATATTCCCTGCTGAAAGCAGATATTTCTCCCAAAATTTTCTTAAGCTCCATAACAGCAGTTTTTTGTTAGAATACAAATGCACACCAGCGTAATTCTCCTCCTCACCTATAGCCCCTTACTGCCAGAAATCTACCATGATTGTCTATTTTCCTTTTTTTGTGATGACTACAAGAGCCCATCTATGGTAAGTTGAATAATTACTCCTCCTTTTCCTTTGCCCCTGATATTCTGCTGAATATCAACCTGAAATCTTTTTTTTTTTTTTTTGCTAAATTCACATGCTAATTTCTTTCCAAATGTGTCGCTTGTAACATTGCTATTTGCACTCTATTTCTTAATGATTTTATCTTTTCTTATCTATGCCTTTAAGGCCATTTACATTCCAAGATAATATGGACAGTACAGTCCTTTTGATAAAAAGCTACTGCTCACATCTATTATATATAACATTTTTTTAATGTGTATTTCCAACTTATGTGTTGCATGCACACACTAGTGACTGGCATGCTGATTCTTTTGTACAGTTACTTCTCACCTCCATTTGAGCCTATACCACATTTTCAAGACTTTTTGTTTTAATGAAAACCATCAAAAAAACCCCCACTAAATACATTTTCAAAACATCCTCATTTTCCCTAATAACTTATAACAGACAAAACTATGTACGACATCAAAGAATAAAGTTTAATCCTCCAGAAAAGAATTGCCCCAAATCAACAGCTGCACCCACAAGCTTTATCTAACCTAAAAGTAAGGTTAGCAATACTAAAGTGCATGCTATAGCCTGTGTTCCCACTTACTCTAATTGCTGCTCGTTCTTTTTTTATCTCTATTTCTCTTCACAGGTGTGAACAACAGCTTGTATGGTTTAAGAAAATATTAACTTTTAGCCACAAGAAAAAGTGCACTGGCTATCTTTGAATAAAACAAAACTGTACACTGTTCTATTAAATACATTAAAGTATTAAAACTGCTAAAGATGCTCTAACTTATTCACGTCCCCTAACTTCAATATTTTTCACAGAACTGCTCGTTATTCTATATATATATATATATATATATATATATATATATATATATATACTGCATTTCCCACAGCAAATAAAACTCAAAAGTCTCAGTATTAATTGCTTGCACCAACAGACAGTTCGTCCCCATGGAAAAGTACTCAGCAAAGAATCTTTGTAAATTTCACTCAATGTACAGTTGTGTAAAATCTTACCATAACAGTATGTATCCTTCTCTTCAATGTTGCAGTATTCTTCACCTTAGGGAGTGTCCTTCCAAGGATAGCCCAATGCCTGGCCAGTATACCAACATCTTTAGATCTTGTATGTGCAGCAAGTCACATGAATGCTCCCCCATACAGGGTGTACGGCATTAAAGGAGATGCATGGATGCAGTTACCCAAAACTGAACTGCCCCAGTAGAGGACTCCATAGGACAAAGGAGGCTATATACATTCAGAAGGAGAAAATGCAGATAGTAAAGGGGGACCCTCAGCAAGGCTGATAAACCAAATCAGAGCCCAAGGAAAAAGGGGAATGGAGGGAGGGACCGAATACTGCAACAGTTAAGAGAAGAACATCTACTGTTATGATAAGATTTTAAGCAACTACTATTTCCTTCTACAGCTACTATTCTTCACCTCAGGAAGAGTACAAAAGCTCAAGAAAAAGGAGTGGGTGGTGGAAGGCTAGGAAGAGCTCTCAAGAAACCCATGCAGGATGGCCCTAACAAAACCTGCTCTGGCCCTACAAACCATATCCAATTTATAATGCTTAGTAAAGGTATGCACTGAAGAACGAGTAGCAGGCTGAAGTAAGGAATTGGTGCCCAGACCCTTGAAGAAAGCACCAGAGGAGGTAAAAGACCTAATCGAATGAGCTCTAATGGAAGTATACAGACCCTTACCATGAAAAGAACAAAAGAAATGGCCTTAGATACCCAGGAGGAAACTGTTGGCTTAGTAACAGCCAAATCCAATGTGCTAGGATGTAAAGAAACAAAAAGCTGGTCAGATGTACGAATTACCTTAGTTTTATCCAAATAGTACCTAAGCTGACTGCGCGAATCCAAGGTATGCAATACCCTCTCACTAGCAGACTGAGGAGAAAGGAAAAAGGAATGAAGTTGTACTGACAGATTCAAGGATAACTCATTAACAAATTTGAGCATAAAAGGAGGATTACTACTGACAGACACCATGTTCCTGTGGGGGAAAAAAAAATAAAAAAGGAGAAATGGCCATAAGGGCTTGGAGATCAGAAGCTCTCAAAGCAGAAATAAGAGCTAGGAACAAAACAGTCCTCCAGGTATAATCTTGCAAAGAAGCAGAAATGCAGGCTCAAAATGAGCCTGAATCAATTTATTCAAAACAAATTAAGATCCCAAGGAGGAGGAATACGTTTCCTTGGAGGACTAAGATGCAGGACAGCTTTAAGAAATCGTTTGACCTCAAAACGAGAAGCCAGGGGAGAATTCAAGGGCAAACAAGCAGAAATGGCTGAAAAATGGGCCTTCATCGAATAATACGCCAAACCAGACTGGAGAAACTCACACAAATGAGAGAGGACTAAAGGGACTCCCCACTGAAAAAAAAGTCCTGGTTATGAGCATGGCACTAAACGAAATCTTTTCCATTTGGATACAGAAGATTTTCTGGTTGAGGGTTTCCTTGCTCATGTAAAACCCCAAGCATATCCTCAGAAAAGAGGTGACTGAATGGGATCAAAAACCTATCACCCACAGTGGCAGCTGAAGAATGGATAAGTGAGGATGGATGAGATAGCCTTTGTCCTGTGTGAGGGGATCCAACAGGTGAGGTAACCTGTGCTGATTGCCCCTGGTCAAGTGCATTAAGAGGGGATCCAGTGCTGTCTTGGCCAAAAGGGAATCGCTAGCAAGATTTTTATAGAGCCCAGATGAATCTTCTGCAGGACTCTTAGAAGTAGAGGAAGAGGGGGGGAAAGCATAAAGAAACATTCCATTCCAAGGAAAACAAAGGACATCCATCTTCCACACCAGACAGCATGGCACTCAAACAGAAGAGAGGGAGCTGCCTGTTCAGAGGGTAGGCAAAAAGATCTACCGGAGGAATACCCCATCAATGGACAATATCCAGAAACACATATCTGTGAAGCATCCATTCATGAGCTTGTGTTTTGGACCTACTCAGAGAACCTGCCACTAGATTGTGCTCTGAAGGAATGTATACTGCATGAAGGGTTAACTGATAACAGCCACCTCCAAAGCCTGAACAGCCATCCTGCTGAAGAGGTAAGATTTTGTGCCTTCCTGTTTGTTGACATACATCACTGTGGTGTTGTCTATGTACACCTTCATGGGGCGTGGACAGAACATGGGGTGAAAAGCTTGAAGGACCAGAATCAGAGCTCTTATCTCTTTGATGTTAATACAGTCCAACTTCTTATGGGGAGGGGCAGAGACCCTGAACTTTCAGGTGACAACATGAAGCCTCCACCCCATGTCTGAGGCATTGGTGAACAGTTCCTGAGAAGGGTGTGGAGGCTGAAAGGTCAGTCCTGGGTTGACAGCATTTGTTGAATCCACCACTCGAATTCCTTCTTTAGACAAGGAAGGAGATGTACAACAAAATCCAGAGGGTGGCAATGCTGCAGCCAAACTAAGCTGAAGTACCACTGAAGTTTTCTCATATGCAGTTTGGCATTAAGCATTGCAATAGAAGGGACCATGAATCCCAGGCTCTGGAGAAACTCTGTCTGGAATGGCAGAGGAAGAAAAGACTAAAAAAAAGCTATCAGTGACAAAATCTTTGGAGCTGCAAGAGAGGCCAACACTGGCACTATCTGAATCCTGCATCCCAGATACACATAGATCCTCAGAGGGAGTCAGGATGGACTTTTGGTAGTTGATAGCAAAACCCCAGACGTTGAAGAGATGGTAAACTTCACATCCTGTAACAGGCGATTGACAGAAGGTGCCTGAAGCAAGAGGTCATCTAGATGAGGAAAAATATGAATGCCTTGGCGCCTGCAGAAAGGAATCACAGGAGCTACTCATTTTTTATGAATATCCTTGGGGCAACACAGAGGCCAAAGGGAAAAGAAAAGAACTGAAAATGAAGAAGAAACAAAAATGTAAAAACTTCCTGAAAAGAGAGTGAATAGGGATATGAAAGTAAGTATCCTTCAGATCCAAAGACACTAGCCTGGGGTAGGAAAAGAGGAAACAGGGTTGGAAGAGTAAGCATCCAAACAAGAGGGAAAGTACAGTTTTGTACCTACCATAAATGTAGATGTTTGAGTGCTAATACAACTGCAGTCATAACAGATGGGTTATCCTGCCGTTAGGCGGGTCCTCGGTCGGCAGAATTCCAAAGCCTAGGTCCGGCGTCGGTTGTCGTCGCTTCTTCCCTGACGTCAGTGCGGCAGGGGTATAAAAGAACCAGCCGACGCCATTTTCTTCAGTTTTTCTTGCCCCAGATGTCAGGTGCCCCCAGAAGGAAGGCAAAACATAAACTTATGCAATAATGTAATGCAATATAATCAAAAAACAGTAATGTGCCAGCAAATACACCATAAAAGAATACCCCAATCAGGTTGTATGAGGAGGTGTTTGTCATAAGGCCTGTCCCAAGTGGGGATGGAGGGAGGGAAACCTGGACTGCAGCTGTATTAGCACTCGAACATCTACATTTATGGTAGGTACAAAACTGTACTATGTTCATCGTGCATACAGCTGCAGTCATAACAGATGGGTAGAATCCCAAAGCTAAAAAGGGGTGGCAGGCACTAAGTGGAACTAGGAGGAGCAAGGATGCCCTGCAAGGCTGCTGTGGCAAAGCCCGCTCTAGATTTAGAGTATAGTGGAAGGTGACAGTGTTTGGAGAAAGTGTGCACAGAACTCCAAGTAGCTGGTTCCAAAATATCCTTGGTAGGAACTCCCCTGAGGAAAGCTGCAGAGGTAGCTGTGGCCCTTGTGGAGTGAGATCTGATGCTTGTAGGTACAGTTTTTCCATGAAATGAGTAACAAAAGCGTATGCAGTGGGCTATCCATTTTGAGATTGTCTGTTTGGAAATAGCCTTTCCTTGAGCACCTGTAGCATAGGACACAAAGAGTTGCTCTGATTTTCTGAATGGCTTTGTTCTGTCCAAATAATAACGAAGCTGTCTGTGAATGTCCAAGGAATGTAGTAGTCTTTCCCCTTTGTTTTGTGGGTTAGGATAAAAGGAAGGTAAGTGGATAGTCTGATTCAAGGCTACACTGGATACTACCTTTGGCATAAAGGAAGGGTTGGTTCGTAAGGAAACTCTGTCCTGATGGAAAATGATGAAAGGTTGCACAGCCATGAGGGCTTGTAGTTCCGAAACCCTGCGTGCTGAGGTGATAGCCAGAAGGAAAGCTGTTTTCCATGACAAATATTGCAGTTCTGTTGAAGCAGCTGGCTCAAATGGAGGCAGGGTCAGTTTTTCTAAAATGAAGTTGAGGTCCTAAGCAGGTACTGGTGGTTTCCTTGGGGGTTTTATATTCTTAGCCCATCTGAGGAACTGTCTTAAGAGAGGATGAGAGAATAAAGGAGGATCAGTGTTGTATTGTGCAGAAATGGCTGAAGCATGGATCTTGATGGAGGAGAAGGAAAGTCCACTGTTTAACATCTCAGCTAGGTACTGTAATATTTGAGGTAAATTTAGTACCCAAGGATTATGGCCCTATTTCTGATTCCAGGCACAAAATCGTTTCCATTTGGCGGAGTAGGCTTTTCTAGTAGAAGGTCTTCTGGCCTCCAAGATGATATCCTGCACCTTCTGGGAGAGAAGAGTCTGTTGGGAAATCAAGGAATCCTCCATGCGGCTAGATTGAGGGTTTTCAGTTGACTGTGAAGAGTTTTGAAACTGTGCTGGGTCAACAGAAGAGGCACTAGAGGCAGGGTCCATGGTGGGGAATGCGTCAGGCTCTTCAGGAGTGGATACCAGTGTTGTCTTGGCCAGTCTGGAGCAATGAGAATCATCTTTGGCCTCTCTGCTCTGGCTTTTAATAGAACTTTGGGCAGCAGAGGAAGAGGTGGAAAGGCATAGACTGTCAATGTTGTCCAATTGAAGGAAAGTGCGTCCACTTTTCAGGCCTGTGGATGATAGGTCCTCGAGCAAAATTTTTTCAGTTGGTAATTTCTGTGGGTAGCAAAGAGATCTATGTCTGGCCATCACCATGCCTGAATTATCTTTGCGAAAACTTGAGGATGCAACTTCCATTCGTGAGGATCTGTCATATTTCTGCTTAGGTTGTCTGCCAGTGTGTTTTCCTTCCCTGGCAGGAATTGTGCTTGAAGTTGGATTTGCAATTCCAGAGCCGTGTTCCAAAGGGACATGGCTAGTCTGCACAGGGGTATGAATGAGTTCCTCCCTGTTTGTTTATGTACCACATCATTGTGGTGTTGTCTGTCCTTATCAATAGCTGGCCTGGATGCAGTAGGTCTTTGAAGGCCATAATAGCATTTTGTACTGCTAGCATTTCCTTGTGATTGATGTGTAGGTGCTTTTCCTTTTGGGACCATTTGCCCTGAATGCACTAATCTGACATGTGCGCCCCCCAGGCGTAGTCCGAGGCATCTGTTGTGATGATTTGATTTGCTTGAGGCATGCAGAAGGGGAGACCTGTGTTCCTTTGGCATGCTTGAGCACACCACAGAAATTCCTTTTGAAGACATGGAATGAGTGGTATAATTGTTTCCAAACTGTGGCTGTGTTGAGACCATATGTTTTTTAGGTACCATTGAAGTTTCCTCATATGCAGCTTTGCACATGGGATCAGCAGTATGCAAGATGCCATGAATCCCAGAGCCTGCAGGATTTTCCTTGCAGTCAGTCTGGTGAAGGTTGCCATTTTTCTGAAGTATTGAGATAGTTGCCCTTGCTTCTCTGGCGTGAGGTAGGCCATCTGGGTGTTTGTATTCAAGCTGGCACCCAGGAAAATTATTGTTTGAGAGGGTATTAGTTTTGATTTATTTTTGTTGACTGTGTATCCCAGAAAGTTCAACAACTTTATTACAAACGCCAGGTGTTTCAGAAGTATGTGCTTGCTGTCCGCTTGGATCAGGCAGTCATCCAGATATGGGTATATTTGTATCCCTTGAAGTCTGCAGAAGGCAATTACTGATGCCAGGCATTTCGTGAACACTCTGGGCGCAGTAGATAAGCCAAAGGGCAATGCAGAGAATTGATAATGGGTTGAACCTGCAAGAAATCTGAGGTATCTTCTGCAATCCTGTCTGACAGGGACATGCAGGTATGCCTCCTTGAGGTCCAGTGTTACCAGCCAAGACTCCTTGCCCAGCATGGGAAGAAGCTGCTGTAATGCGAGCATCCTGAATTTTGGTACGAGTAAATATGTGTTTAGGATGGATAGGTCCAGAATAGGTCTCCAATCTTTGTCCTTCCTTGGTACCAGGAATAGTCTGGAATAAAAACCTTGACCCTGTTCTTTTGCAGGTACCTCTTGAATAGCTTTCATATGTCCATGAGAGCTGAAATTTGTTTTTGTGCCTCTGCCCTTTGATTTTGTGGCAGGTTTGGCATGCCTCTCATTTTTGGAAGCGTGTGAAAGTGGAATCAGTAGCCTCTGTCTATAATGTCCAAAATCCATTTGTCTTTTGTCACAATATGCCAATTTTTTGAAAATAAAGCCAGTTTTCCGCCTAAAGGTGCTGCCATTAAAGCTTTGCTTGGCATGCAGAGGGAAAAGTCATCGTGTCTGCTTTCTGAATGACTGTGGTCTATCTTCTCCACCTCTTGGTGTAGGTGCTTGCCATTGTCTGGCTCTAAATGATCCTTGAGATTGCTCTCTACCCCTCGGGCGCCTGTATCTACCTCTTTGAGGTCTGTCCGTGGCTGGAAAGGACCAGTTTTTTTGAAGGCCAGTTTCTGCTGAAACATGGAGGTTGTACCTGTAGGAAATCTTTCACTGTTTGCATTGATCTTGCCTTTTCCTCCATTTTCTTTAGTACCTCCTCAGCTTTAACACCAAACAATACATCTTTTTGAAGAGGTGCATCTAGTCATTTAGCTTTGACATGATCTGGTAAGGTTTGCTCTTTGAGCCAAGCATGTCTACATATGACAGACCCTGTAACAGCAGCTCTACATGAGGCCTCTAAAGCATCAAAACCACATTGCAAGGTATGTTTACCCACTTGCTCTGCACTATGCAACAAATCCTGCAACTCCTTTACATCTGGTTGCTCAGGTTGTGTCATTTTGCCTTTCAGCCGAGATAACAAAAACTGTTGATACTTTAACATATGGAACTGACAGTTTAATGCCCTCATGGTTAAAGTGGCCGAGGTGTATACCTTTTCCCCCCACCTTTCTAAAGCTCTGGAATCTCTCTCTGAAGGCAATGGATTTTTGGCAGTAGAGGTCTTAATTCCCTTGGGACCCTGTGAAATAGTTTCTGGGTCAGCAGCATGGCTTTTGTATAGGAATTGGTGTGAATCAGGAACCCGCTAATACCGGTCAGGTTTAACAGGAGCTGGAGGTAAAGAATCTGGGTTGAGGCTGGCTTCTGTATACACATCATCTAATATATCCAAGACAGGAGGGATAGCCAGAGGCATGTGCTGAGGAAGCAAGAGAAAATCCCTGAGCCTTTTCTTGGAATCTGAGTAATCTTGCCCTTCCCAGTGAAAGTGTTCCCTCAAAGTATGTAAGGTTTCCCCAAAAGATTAGTCCTCGGGGGGGGGGGGGACCGAGGGAATGGACTCCTCAGCATCAGAATCTTCAAAAGGGGAATATGAATATTCCTGTTCCTCAGAATGTTCTGAGGTAATAGAGGCTTGGTCTGAGGAAGGGTAGTCTTCCTCCAATCTGGGCCTTTTGTCCGAGGGGGGGTTGAGAACCCCTAATAAGAGTAATCAAATCCTCAGCCATTTTGAGCATCTGTTTTTTAGGCATGGGGCCTTGAGAGGGGCTCTGTGGAGCTTGTCTTTTAGTTTTCATGGCTGCTTTAGATTTTGTGAAAGCCTTAATGGAAAAAGAGGAAGGCCTGAAGACACCTTGAGAGGTGGCAGGCCTGTCTAAACTGAGTTTCCCCGCCAAGAGTGGCGTCGGTATCTGTAGTCGGAGTGGGGGCCAAGGAGCCTGCGACCTCGAGCACAGAAGACACCGCTAAAAAAGCGTCATCAGTACTCAGGGGCTGCGTAGGCACCTCGCTGAGAACCGGAGCACCTGTAGCTGACTTTAGCGTGGTGTCGGTAGAAGTCGCGGACCTCGTATGTCGGTCCTTATCTTTGCGTCTTTTACTCAAAACTGGAGTCGGAGTATCCGACGACATAATGTAATTAAACTTTTTACCAAAACAGTGTTGGGCGAACTCCGCCTGATGCTTAATAGTGCGTTTGTTGAATATAGCACAAAAACGACAGGCCGAGACGTCGTGGTCTGGGCCTAAGCAAGGAATGCAGAAGGAATGGAAATCCTTATGCGGTATTTGCTTCCCACATGAAATGTAATTATTAACTTTGTCTGACATCGGTCTGAGGCAAGAAAAGTTTCCCCAACGGGGTACTTCGCTTTCAAGAAGACTTCGGCTGAAATATTTTTCGTAAATCTCAGGAGCTGGCCGACCGGCACTTGCGAACTGCTTCTGCTTCGGGCACCGCGCGGCAAGAAAGACTGAAGAAAATGGCGTCGGCTGGTTCTTTTATACCCCTGCCGCACTGACGTCAAGGAAGAAGTGACGACATCCGACGCCGGACCTAGACTTTGGAATTCGGCCGACCGAGGACCCGCCTAACGGCAGGATAACCCATCTGTTAAGACTGCAGCTGTATGCACAATGAACATCCTTGAGAAACATGTTGAGACGGTAGAGATCCAGAACAAGTCTCCAAGTGCCTTCCATTCAAAGAAACAAGAACATCATGGAATAAAAACCCTTTCACTTGGGCAGGGGGAACAGGTTTGACTGGTTCCTTGGTTCACCAGGAACCCTAGGACCTCCAGGAAATGAAAAAGTTGCTCTACAGGAGGTTAAGGAATCCCTGAAAAAAAGGAGAGACTTCCACACCATGAGGTAACGAATGACAGAAAGAACCTAACAGTCTGAAGTGATTAGAAGCCTATTTGGAAGACAAAGGGAAAGTTGAAGGGGCAAAGAACCTGGTTGGGGGGGGGGGGGAGACAACTGTCAAACAGAAGCAGGCTTATCAGATAAATAAGGCTTCTGAGTTCCAGAGGTGTGAGAAGCATTAGCAGAGGAGGCTTGCCTACCACCCTTACTGCCCTTGGAGGCCTGGTGGGGTTGCCTGTGGACATCAGCAGATTTAGAAAGATAATTCCTCTGGAACTTAGGGACAGAAGAGAAAAAAATATGTTTAAGGTCCTGCAAGGCTTTGCCTCTCTCTTGAAGAGACAAACAGATTGTGATGACCTACCACTGGACCAGTAATCAAGGAGCCTCAATATTCACCACTAGTACCTATGGGGGGACGTTCCTTGGGAGGATAACAGGTACACACACAGTACTTCCAGATGCAGTTGTCTGCATCAAGTGCAATTTCCCTTAAGAGTACACAGAGACAGCAGTCAGTCTGGGGCTGGTTTCTCCCTCTTTCTCCAGCTCTACGATAAGACTCCCCCCCACTGGCACAGCTATAGAGCTGAGATTTCAGCTGAGTAACCAAGGCAAGATCTCCAGCACCCTTTCTGCTGAACCAATCCTTCTGCCCAGACTACATTTCCACAGCCACCAGACACTTCTTATCAGCTACTTTAAGACCCTTAACAAAGGGTGTTCAATCTTACTGTGTAATATTAATATTAATACAAATTGTAGTTTGACCAACAGCAAGGCTGCTAGGAGTGGCCCACACAGGGTCACCAAATAAATATGCAAGTACTCTCAAAATTAAATATTTCTACACAGATCAGACACAATGAAAGGTTTAAATATATTTAATGATAAATTATAAAAGAACAAGACAATACCAAATATATATTCACAGTGACATCAGAGCTCAAAACCACAGGAAATATTTAAAATAACACTGCAGTACAGGCTCACATAAATAAAGAAAAACAAAATCTAAACTAAGCTTCACTATATTCCTGACTGAATCTAATAGAATTATACTATTCCCTAGTAACTTACTATTACAGCAAGACAGGTGGTGGTGAGTGGTTCTTTTTGTCAGGTCCAATATAGAATGCAGAATGCTTTGTCTCACTAACAGACTTCTCAAAATAATATCTAAAATAATGTTACTGCTGAGACTGCTTGCAGAATGACATCATTTCTGGTCATCTGACTTCTAGTTCTCATGCAATCTTTGGCAGATGCTGGAAGTCATGCAATTACATTCCTTCATGCTTCCAAAGTAGCAAGTAGTTCACCCCAGAGACAATACAAAAAGCTTCCTAGAACAGACTGTCTCGCTTGCTGCATTGAGACAGCTTTATGACTTAGCCTACAAAGTAATTTAATTTCAAATATTTTTCTAAAGTTTGATGGACTGAGGTTAACCCTCTAGTTTCCTCTGTTAACATATACATTTAAACAGTTACAATAGTGCATGTACATTTCTGTTCTCTTCCAGCAGGGCACACTGTGCAAATATTTTAAACACAAGCACTATATAAATACCTTTTCAACACAAACATCTGTACAAAACAGTTTGAGATACACATGACATGCAGCTCTAATACACTTGTAACACCAGAATCTTCTATAAATTAGTTTGATATTCACAAGTGACATATAATTACCTACAAAATTCCAGCTAGCTGTGCTGGCAGTACCTTCTTTTAACACACAGGTCAGCAGAAGCAGTCCCAAAAGGATGTTTGCTATCCAAAGGAGAATCCAACAGCTTGGCCATTAATGTCCTCAGGCAAAGACTAGAGACAAAGCCAAAAATCTGCAGCCCTGGAAGATGCATCAGCAGCATCACAGCTACACTTGATTGGGTGGCGAACCAATTGAGAAGTAGAACCTAAAACAGATAAGGCAGAAGATTTGCCTTCAGAATCAGGGAGGTCAAAAATAACCTGACAAGCCTGAACAATTAAGGCCAGAGCATACCTGGTCATGTGGGTCTGGTAATTAACAGCCCTAAAGGCCAACGTAAAAACAGTGTAAACCTTATCAATCCTCTCCACTGCCCTTAAGTTTGGAAGAGGGAAGAGTTTGGAAGGTTTATCAGAACAGACCAACACCACAGCAAGATCAGCAAGGCATTTAAATAAAAACTGACAATCTTCAGGGACCTTATAGAGCCCATCAGGTTTCTTAGGAGCAGGAGACTTGGAAGCAGCAATGAAAGTGTCAAACAAGGCAGCCAACACAAAAGGAACTGCAGATGGTTAAGGAGTATCCACCTGAACCAGCTCATAATATCTCCTTTGTCGGACACTTGACAGGAATCCCACTTAAACTACTCCATCACCCTAGCAATTGTGGCCCCAAAGGACAATTCCTCAAAAGGAGACTCAGAGCTAATGAACTCGTCTTCATCAGAAACATAAGCCAAAGACAAAGGCATTTGAGGAGAATAGGACAAGGGCCCCTCATCAGACTGAATCCTCATCTGAGGAATCTGGTTCCTTAGGCAGTTTAGAAGGGGTAGAGTTCCAAGAAGAAAAAGGCACCAAAACTCTTTGATGAGGCTTCAGGGCTATCAAGACAGAAAACAAGCCCTGAGTAAACTCTTGCCATTCCCTTTGAGGATCCTTATGACAGACTGAAACATGCTTAGTCTTTTGTCTTTTTTTGGAAGGGACATCACCCCTAACAAACACCAGATGTTCCGACCCTTGGCGAGATTTAATAAGAGTACCTGGAATGTCCTCCCTGACCAATATCTGCTGAATCCATCTAGGTTCCTCAGAGATAATTTACCACAGTTTCCTGTCAACATCTGGAGCAAACATCTGCAAAGATTCAGAGGACGTGCAAAAAGACAGATCTATGCCTCCCTCTGATGGGGTCGAGGCAGAGGAATCTGCTGTAGATGTTAAGTGGCTTACAGAGGTATTACCCACTTTTAGAGGGACATCCAGTGAAGGCTGGACAACTAAAGAATCCAGCAGAGACTTCTTGGCCTTCTTACCTATCGGGAGTATCTTGGGGTTAATTAAGCAATTGGATTTCAAGATAAATGGCCAGGGAAGATGAACAGTTTCTGAGCGTCTTGGGCACAAATGCTTTACAGATATTACACAGAGGTACGATCATGGGAAGCACCCAAAAAAGATAAGACACTGTTATGATCCTTAAAGGGAAACTGTCTCCCAGACTGACATTTTTCCTTCTTAAATGACATGAACTCTAGGTAAGCAAAATGAATGCAAGACCAAGGAAAAGAAAAATGAAAACACCCATAATGGGCACTTATCTGATGGCTAGGTATTTAGCACAACAACAAGGCATTGAGACCAACAATCAATAACGGCATTTGGACCAGTGGCAAAGTTGTTCTGAGTAACTTTGTCTGTAGGTCACTTTTATGCCCAAAGTCCTGTGCGGGGAGCATATGTGTGTTGTATGGTGCATACAAGATTATAAGGCTTTGGTATACTGGCCAAATGTTGGGCTGCCCTGGGCAGGAGAACCCTATAGTAAAGAATACTGCAAAAGTAATATAGAAGACTATCTTCGATGTAGCCTGAGGTGATTTTCATTAGGTTCAAGTTGGATGCGAGGGTGTGGTTGGATCCAAGGATTTTGTTTTTGTTGTGGTTGGATCTGAAGAGGTTGTAGTATCTAAAGTTTTCAAGATTTTCTTGGACAGAAACGATCTCAAAGAAGCTGAAGGAGGACAGCAATCTGAAGAATACTTCCTCGATTCTTTAGTTTTGTCTGCTACCTCTCTTGATTTTTTAAAAGAGGATGGCACTCCAGAAGTAGAGGAAGAAGTTGAAGGAAGCAGACCTTTAAGAATTAACTTCTTTCTTCTTTCCACTAAAGCCCTGTGGTTAAAGCCTGCACATATCTCTCAGTATGTAGTCAAAAGACCTGCTCCAAGACCGTATACACACTCAGAATGAGCATCTGAGTTTGGAATCTTCTACCCACTTAAGGATTGCTTCTTGAATACAGTTGGTTTACTAGACATAATGCAAAGCCAACAACAAGGAGAATATAAAAGAGGCAAAGAGCAGTATTGTAGAAGAAATATCAGGTATGGTAAGATAAATACCTTAAAAGGTATACAGAAGGAAAGAAATATCAGCAATGGTAATTGAAAAAGTAACGACAGTTAGGTAGCAATAAGGAAAAGGAGGGCTCAAGGCCTGATGCTACAACTTGCAAGTGAAGACAGGATTTAAAATCGCAAAAAAAAAAAAAAAAAGAAAAAAAGAAGATTTACGACTTAAAAGAAAAACGGAAGAATAAAAACAGAGGAAAAAAGCAAAGTTAAGCCAAAAATGTACTTAACTAATTAAGATCTGCTCAAGCTAACTGTGACCATGTTCAAATGCTGAAATGGTAAACAAGATCCATGGAAACTTAGGAGCGGAAGGGATTAAGGTTAAGGGCAGGAACTATGGGGCCTAACGTCTAACAAAGTTGTCAAGGTCGCATTCAAACCCATAAATTGAGGAACAGTTGAAAAAGACCACATCAGATCAAAATGATCTAAAGCAGATAATAGAAAAAACTAAGTTAATAAAAGTAGAATTTTCCTCAAGAATAAACAGCAGATAAAACATTCCTCATACCTTCACAATTTGTCAGAAAAAGAAGTTATGTACTCACCATAACGTTCCATCTGAGTAGGTACTTCATTTGTCTGCAACCTGTGGGTATCAGATCCGACCTCGGATCCGAGCCGGCAGCTTTCCAAGCTACACGATTCGAGCTCCTAGCTCCTCCCCCTACCCATAATCCCCTGCTAAATGCTGCATTACCTCAGATCGATTTTTGCCCCATCACACAACTCATAACCTTGACAGAGGAATACACCAGATCTAACCTCCTGACAAGAGAATTTCAGGTGACCAGAGATCCCGACAAAGGTTTGGGGGATGGCGGGGGGGGGGGTCGGCTGCAGACAAATGAAGTACCTACTCAGATGGAATGTTATGGTGAGTACATAACTTCTTTATCTGAAGTAGTTACTTCATTTGCTCTGCAACCTGTGGGACAGAGTCCCCAGCTACCTAGGAAAAAACCTGGGTGGCCTTTACAGAAGGATATTCCGAAGCACCGCGGAGCCAAAGGAAGCCCTACCTCTCAAAATTATATCTAGTTTATAATGAGAAATGAACGTATGAGAAGAGGACCAGGTAGCTGCTGAACATATGTCGCCCAAGGGAACCCTGGACCAAAAGGCTGCTGAGGTGGCCATAGACCTTGTAGAATGAGCGTGAATTCCAATAGGAGCTGGTTTGCCTGAAGATATATACCCGTGAATTATGCACTGACAAATCCAATTTGCTACGGTCACTTTGGAAATGGCTCTACCCATGGTTGATTTTGCAAAGGACACAAACAATTGGTCCGACTTGTGAAAATCTTTAGTCCTGTGCAAGTAAAAATGCAGTTGTCTGTGTACATCCAGTTTATGCAATTTGTATTCCCCTCTTCTGAAAATTTGGGAAGAACATGGGTAAATTTACTGATTGATTGATATTTGACTCTGAAGACACCTTAGGTAAGAAAGACGGGTTAGTCCTGAGGGACACTCTATCCTTGTGAAAAATGAGGTAAGGGGGTTTCATACACAGTGCTTGAAGTTCTGAAACCCTCTTGGCCGAAGTAATAGCCACCAAAAATGCCGTTTTCCAAGATAAGAATTTCAACGGAACCGAGGCCGCAGGCTCAAAGGGTGGACTTATCAGGGCTTGTAGGACTAAAGTCAAATCCCATGGGGGCACTACAGCTTTCACAGGCGGCTTCAAAAGAAAGATGCCCCGCAAGAAGGTTTTGCATAATTTTGTATATGCCAAGGACCCTAAGCCATCTCCTACATGAAAATGGGAGATGGCTGCCAACTGCACCCTAACCGTAGAAGCACTTGCTCCCTGCTGAAAAATCAGCGACAGGAAGTCCAGAATAGTCGGAATAGGAACTGTAAATGGATCCAGGCCCTTGTCTTTAGCCCAGACAGAGAAACGTTTCCATTTACTATTGTAAATTTTTCTGGTAGCCGGCTTATGAGCCGCAACCAGTATGGCCTTCACAGGAGATGAGATACCGGGAGTCCTTGCCATCAGTGGAACTGGATCAACCAAGCCGCAAGCTTGAGGTTCACCAGGTTCGTGGTTTGGTATCCTGCAGGATGCAAGATCAGATCTGGAATGGGATGGGATCCAGTATCCATGGAGGAGTCACACTGAGACCGCAGATAAGGGAACCAGATCTGGCGAGGCCAGAATGGCGCTATAAGGATAACTCTGCACCCAACCGACAGGCTTTCTGCATGAACTTTATCATAAGCGGGAGGGGGGGATAAGCATAAAGGAGACCGGGAGGCCAAGCATGAACTAGAGCGTCTCTGGGATTTTTCCCCTTTGGGGGGGGGGGAAGTATTGCGAAGTACTTGCTGCATTTTGTGTTTAATGAAGAAGCAAAAAGATCGCAGCGAGGCCAACCCCATTTGCAGAAGATCTGCTTCGCAACAGATGGATTGAGAGACCACTCATATGGAATGAGAATGACTCGACTCAGTTTGTCCGCTAATATGTTGGACCGTCCCGGAATGTGCGTTGCTACCAGAAACCGGTTGGTGGATATCACC
Organism: Protopterus annectens; assembly: GCF_019279795.1. Classification (NCBI taxonomy): domain Eukaryota; kingdom Metazoa; phylum Chordata; order Ceratodontiformes; family Protopteridae; genus Protopterus; species Protopterus annectens. Next base: position 17,764,900 of record NC_056751.1, read on the forward strand.
CATTCCAAAACTCTCATAGCATCTCGACAAAGGGGGTAAGACCTGGTTCCTCCCTGTTTATGTACCAGACTACTGACATGTTGTCCTTCTGGATTGCAATAGTCCCCAGAGGGAGAAGGTCGTGGAGAGCTTGCAATGCTAGAAGCACCGCCCTCATCTCTAGGACACTGATATGCAAAGCGGTCTCTAAGGAAGTCCACGTGCCTTGGACGGTTCTGCCCGAACAATGCCCCCCCCACCCGAGGCGAGAAGCATCCGTGGTCAACGTGGCTTGGGGTGGGGGAATCACAAAGGGTCTCCCTTCCCTCAGTTCTCGCACGTGGAGCCACCAAAGAAGGGAGTCCTTGCAAACTCTGCTTAGTGGTATCGGAGCGTTCAATGGGTGGAGTAATAGCAACCAACCATTGAACTTGAAGGGTCCACTACAATACCCTCATCCGCAGACGTGCATGAAGGGAGAGACCGATCGCCGCTGCCATAGATCCTAGTGCCCTCAGGACTAACTCCGCCACCGGAGCAGGACTCTGAAGAAGGGCTAGTACTTGAAATGACAAGCTGCTCAGCCTGTCTGAAGTTAGAGTAGCTCGAGAGATACGGGTATCCAACCTGGCCCCTATGAACTCCAGGACCTGAATGGGACAAAGAAAGGATTTCTGTAGATTCACTGAGATGCCTAAGCTCTGGGCAAGAGTCAGAGTGTAATCTCTTGCCACGCAGAGCTGATGCCTGTTGGCGGTGGTAAGGAGCCAGTCTTCTAGGTACGGGAAGACCTGAATGCCCTGAAGTCTCAGGTGGGTGCAACTACTGCCATGACTTTGGTGAACACCCTGGGGGCTGAGGTGAGGCCGAACAGAAGAACCCTGAACTGATAATGACTGGCTCCCAGCCGGAAGCGGAGAAACCTTCTGGATCGTCTGTCCATCAAAATGTGGTAGTACGCATCCTTGAGGTCTATAGAGCACATCCAGTCGTTCTCCCGCAGGAAAGGGAGAATTGATTGGAGGGTGACCATCCGGAATTTCTCCTTGGGAACGAACAGGTTCAGAGTGGAAAGGTCTAGGATGGGTCTTAAGTCCCCCGTCTTCTTTGGCACCAAAAAGAACCTGGAGTAATAACCCAATCCGTACTGATCTGGGGTGACAGGCTAGATGGCTCTATTTTCTAGCAAATTCGACACTTCTGAAGCCGCTGCCTCCCTGTGATCGGGTGGTACATCGGGGAGGCGTCTGGTCATGGGGGGAAGGTTTATGAAGGGGATGGAATAACCTCTGGATATGATACGGAGCACCCATCGATCTGTCGTAATGGACTCCCAATTTGACAGGTGCTCCATCAACCTCCCCCCGACTGCCTCCAGGAGAGGCACAGCCAGGTAAGCCCTCAGAGCTGCTGCGCGGGCCTGTCCGAGAAAGGTTCTCTAGACCCGAAGTTACGCGGTCCCCCTCTGCCTCTGGGCCGGCGCCCACCTTGCCCTCCTCTGCCTCTAGAGGAAGAGGGGTCCAAAGCTGGATGGGACTAGACTTGCGGAACCACATCTTCTTTTGTCTCCTCTGATTCCTTGAAAAGGATCGTTGGGGATTAGAGAAGCGGACTCCGATGGCAGACAGCGTCTTCCCGTCCTTCTCGCTTTGGACCAGCGTTTCGCGAACGGTCTTGCCGAAAAGCAAAGACACGTCAAAGGGCGCATTCATGAAGGACGCCTTGAAGGGACTGTGAAATCGCAAAGACAGAGCCAGGCATGATGCCACAAGACGACCCCAGCTCCGCTGGCCCTAGCGGCTCCCTCCGTAGCATGGGAGAGTAGCCGCATGGACGTGATAGATATGGATTTTAGAGTGGCCATACGAGTCGAAAAAACATTCTTGTCCTCGACCGACATGGACTCCGGGGGGGGGGGGGTTGCTGCAGCGTATTCCTTAATCAAGTCTCGCTGTAGCCTAATGGTATGTGCCATATAGTTCAGCTCCCTTATCGAGAAGGTCGCTGAAGCAAACATCCGCTTCCCAATGCGGTCCAGCGCTCGAGATTCCTTATCCGGCGGGTGAACCGAAGAACTCTCCTGTGCGAGTTCTCTCTTGGTGGCAGCCACCACCAACATGGCATCAACAGGAGCCTTGGCTCAAGACTGTCTATCCGCTGGGGGGCTAAGGACTTTATCGGGTCATCTCGGGATTGGCTCCACGGTGTCGGGCTCCTTCCATGCCCTGGTAGTAATTAAGTCTACCAGGGGGTCAAGCTGGAGGAGACACCCAGGAGGTAGATGGGCCTGCTTCAATCGCCTCCAGGAACACGGATTAATCCGCGGAAGGTTTTTGGGCAGAACACCCCCCTCTAATACGCAATATTTCCATGATGTCTCCTAAGGAGACATCTTCGGGGGGTGACCTTGGGGAACCTTCCCCTTCGTCTAAATCCGTGTCAGTGGTGACGGACTCAGGGGAGTCCAGGTGCCTCCTTTTACACCTACGTTTAAGAGGGACCTCCTCGGTGGGACTGTCCGAAGAGGGCTCGTCAACAGGTTCTTGTTCCTCCAAGGGAACCAGCTGGAGGGCTTGAGCAGGCTGCCCCGATGGTCGGATGACGGAGGATAGACCCACATATGCAGCAGGGGTACGGGAGGATCCGAAGCCCAAACCGGGGGGCCTGGAGGACCTCGACAGTACTCTCTCCACTACCTCAAAAGCCGAAGGAGAACTACTCTCGCCAGGCTCCGAGAGTAGTCTCCTCTGCTCAGAGGTAGGGATCAGGGTCGGGACTGATGCAGTCGGAGCCGAGAGAAAGGTGTGCTCCGAACCCAGTGGCGCTGAAGACATACCAACTCCCACGGATCCGACGCTCAGCCCTCGGCCCCGAGAACTCTGATCCGACACGCTTGAGGGCACAGTCGGCGAAGAGACCAGAGCTATCAGCGCCGACGGATCCCCGGCTCCGAAAGGGCCCAGATCCGATGACTCTGAGACCCGAAAACGAATCGGAGAAGGATTGATCGGAGCAAAAATGGGGGCCACACTCCCTCCACAGGGGGGCGGGAGGCAAGAGCACCCCCATCTGCATTTGGGTCTGTATGAATCAACGCATCATCCGATCCATGTCCGCGTCGGTGAGGCTTCTGGTCGACCTAGAAGTCGCCGTCGAGGCGGGCCGGGAGGGCCGCCTCAATGACCTCCAGGGAGACCGGTACTCCGGCGAGAAACTGGGCGAATGGAGCCGAGAGGGGGAGGATCCAGAGACCCTCGAGGGAGACCTAGCCAGCTTAGATGTCTCAGCCCGCCTTTTGTGAGACTTGTGCCCTTCCTTGTCCTTGTGCCTCTTCTCTTTGGAGCTCAAACCCAAAGAGGGAGGTTGAGTCTCCGGTTGAGCAGGGGGCGCAGAAGGCACCGTGCCGAGGCAGCCTGAGCGGGAGAGGAAGAAGAAGCCGATTCCTGGGGAAGCAAGCCCATCAGGATCAGCTTTATTCATCCTGTCCCTAAGTGCCCGGGGGTTAAAGGCTGCACATATTGGGCAGGCCGTAGATAAATGGGCCACCCCCAGGCATAAAACTCACTGAGTGTGGCCATCAGCCGGTGAAAGCTTACGGCCACACTCAGTACACTTTGAAAAAACGGCTTTGGGCCCTTCAGCCATTTTGTCTAACACTCACACACGCACACCCAAACACTAAGGGGGGAGGGGTGTCACACAGAAAAAACAACTAACTATAAAAATTAACGAGTATCTAAACTACAACTAAAAAACCCAGGGATACTACACACACGTACACTAAAACCACAGTCTTCCCAGTTGAGAAAAACTTAACGATCTCACCAAAAGCCAAGGAGCTCTTCAAAGGTAGCTGCTTCAGCCGTGGCAAAAAATGATCTGGGGTAATGCAACATGTCGCAGGGGATTACGGGTAGGGGGAGGAGCTAGGAGCTCGGATCTTGTAGCTTGGAAAGCTGCCGGGTCGGATCCGATACCCACAGGTTGCAGAGCAAATGAAGTAACTACTTCAGATCAAATGTTAACATATGAACCTTACAATTCAAAATTCTGAAAATCAAAGTTACTGAAGTATACACTTTTGTCCCATAGTTATGAATAATTTTCCCATCCTTATCAGAAAGAGGATGATTGGAATTAACTCACTTTTTAGCAGCAGTGGGATAACTAAAGCTATAGCTGCTGGGTCAGGTTGGGAATAGTGTATAAAAACTGGAAAGACTGAGGAACTTTATACATCCTATCTGCCTTTTTAGAGGAAGCTAGCTGACTATGAGGAAAACTGCAGGCAGTAGCATACACATCCTCTAAAGCAGAAAGAACAGGGTGAATGGGTGTATGTTCTGGAAAATCCTTCTGTAATAATTTATAGTATTTTCTGAGGGACTGAGAAACTTCAGTGTTCTCCCACTGATGACAATAGCACATATTAGCAAGTTTGAGAAAAAACACACTAAGCAGGCACCTTGAAGTAGCAAGTCCGGAACACAAGTTCAATATAGTCTTAAATAAGTTGCGTCTTCATATAAAACGGGTCACCAAAACTCTGTAGTTAACTTGTAAACCACAAACAAAGATGCTAGAGCTAAAGTTCTTAACGCAAGATTTAATAAACAAGAAAATACAGGCGTTTTCGCTGAAGCCACAGCTGCAGCTTCTTCAAAGGTTAATTTTGAAAAAAAGAGCGTCAAAGCCTGTGCTTTTAAAATCACGTCAATGCGTGATACTAATTGCTAACAGCAATAATAAAAGGACACACCACTTAAAATAATACAACACTTAATCCACTAGAAAACTGTAGAACCATTACAGATAAAAAATATATGTGTATAAAACAGTCAATGTATATGATTTAAAAACTAATAATGTATGCAAAAACAAAATCTGCAACTACAATGAAACAACAAAAAAGCACTCAAACATCACATACCTTAACTGAGTGCATAAAAAGCACTTAAACATAAGTCTTAATGACAACTAAACTATAATAGTTAAAGAGCAACTGCGTAATTTAAATATAACCAAAATGCTACAAATAAAAATTTTTTTGATGGTAAACATATTAAAAGACTAAATATAGAAACACATTACTTCATACCTTTGACAGTAAATGTGTGTTCCTATTAGACTTAATAATAATAAAAATAAAGTGGTTAGACCGTCTAAAACAATGGCGGTCTAACTGCCACTGTCTTAGTATTGATCTGTCTTTTTTATATATATATATGTAAAGCTGTGCATAACGCAAACAAGTGAAGCCTTAAACAACAATTAAAGAACTATTAAGTTAAAATGATACACATCAATAGAAAAAGTATCACTTTTAAAAATAAGTTATTATGTCCACCGATACTAAATCTAATAATCAGTAATGACATTGTTGACAAGTTAACGTCTATAACTCTTCATTTTTAGTACGCATGCAATATTGCAATGTTCATTTAAACCTGGAAAGGAAAATGAATCTAATAATAGTTGCCATTCTAATTCTCTATTTTCTAAGATTAATGAAACTGGTCCTCCTCTTTCTGGTTTAAGAACGTGGTCTATGGCCATAAACTGAAAGCTGTGCCCCTCATTTTTAAGTATGTGTTTAGCTAAAGCATTCTCTTTGTTCTTTTTTCTCATGGCATATGAATGTTCATATACCCTGTCTCGAAGTCTTCTATCAGATTTTCCTATATAGAAGGCTTGGCAGCAGTTGCATGTAGCTAAATAAACTATAGATCTGGATTCACAGTTTAGTTTATGGTTAATTTTAAATTTCCTTTCACGAATTGTGAAAGAGTTAGCTACTCGCACCAGATGACAGTAATTGCATGCACCACACTGGAAAGATCCTTTATTTTTTGTTACCCAACTAGAAACTTTTGATCTTTCCAACATTGATTTCAAGTTATTGCCCCTTCTATATGTAATCTTAGGTTTTAGTCCCAGTTTGTCCAATAATTGTTCGTTATTGGTAATAAAATACCAGTTTTTATAGAGAATAAACTGTATGCTGTTAGAGTCTATACTGAAAGTAGTGATGAAACTACTATCCATGACTTGACCAAGTGTGTTAATAGTTTTAGACAACAGTTTCTAAACCCACATTACTGGCATTTGTATTTATTTCAACTGCATTGTCAAGTATTAAATCATGCCTTTGTGGTAAAAGGGGGGTATTGGCCATTAAGTCTTTTACTAGTAACCTCTTCCAAGATCTCATTAAATAAAACAATCGGGTAGCCTCTGTTAGTGAACATGTTTTTCAAAGTCTCACATTCTCCCAGAAACAATTCCTCTCTACTGCACATTCTAGATGCCCGAATGATTTGCCCCTTAATGATGGCTTTCTTTTGCTTGAAGGGGTGACAACTTTTGAAGTGCAGTAAGGAGTTGCAGTAGGTTGGCTTCCTGTATATATTAGAGAAAAACTCCCCCCTAGTAGAATCTTTAGTCAACTTGATGTCTAAGTAATCAATTTCTAGTTCTGAGAAATTAGATGTAAATTTCAAAAACATAGTAGTGCCATTAATAGAAGTAACGAAATTCTTAGCAGACTTACTATCTCCATCAAACAGAATGAAGATGTCGTCCAAGTATCTAGTGTAAAACTTGATTGGACTCATACGTTCGGCGTCATTGAATATGAAGGTTTTCTCCCAATATGCCATGAAAAGGTTTGCAACACTAGCCCCGCATAGAGACCCCATTGCCACTCCCTGTTTCTGTATATAGTATTTACCATTAAAGGTAAAAAAATTGGATGTTAAAATGATGTCAAGCAATTGGGAGATGACTTCAATTTCTTTTCTCGGGGCATTCAATTCAATTAGCATAAGGGTAATCCATTCTATCGCTTCAGTATGGGGTATTGATGTATAAAGATCAATGACGTCGATAGTAAGGAGATTATATGAAACACTAAATTCTACTTTATGTATTTTCTCCAAGAAAGACCAAGAGTCTTTGCAAATTTGAGTAACTTCCTTCAAGTATTTACTCAAAATGTTGTCGACCAATTGAGCACAAGGGTATGTGAGGGAGATGCGGCTATCAATAAGAGCTCGAAAGGGTGGGTTATACAAGTCTTTATGAATCTTGGGTATACCAAAAATCACTGGAGTTTTTGACATAATGATATCTATGTAGTTGTACGTGTCCAAATCAATATTCCCACTCAAGTATAAGTCCCTAAAATATCCTCTATTCCTAGAGTGTGAGGTGTTCATTTCACTCAAAGATGAGGGGCTATAAGCAGGACCTTCCAAGATAGACTCCATCTTGTCAACATATTTATAGTTGTCAAAAATGACAAGGCCACCACCCTTGTCCAGTTTAAGGACCCTAACTGGAGCTCTACACAGTTGTTCGAGAGCCAATAATTGCTCTTCAGTAGTATTATATTTTAAATGGGTGTTCTGTGAGACAGTTGAACTAAGCATAAATCTAAGATCAAGTTCACAAATTTTTTCAAAAAGAAACAAACCTGTATGTAATGGTGGGTTAAAGGTGCTTGCTAGTTTTAACTTATCATGACTAACAGGGACACTGTTATTAAATAACAATTTCAAATTCAGTTTTCTAACAAAGCATTTCAGGTCAATTAAAGTCTTGACCAGGTTACATCTTGAAGCAGGAACAAAGGAGTAACCAAATGCCAAAAGTTCAATAAAATTTGAATCTACTTGAAAAGTAGAAAAATTGTATATGGTAAAATCACCTTTAGCATTGGTTAAAATCTTTAGATCACCAAAGGAATTTGAAGTAGCAGGACCCCTTAGGTTTACTTCCGGTTGTTCCAATTCTTCTTGGGGAAGGGCCGGGAGTTCGTTTTCCCTAAAAAATGGTCCGAAGAGTAATTATCCCTCTGGTTGTTATTAATATGAGACTGATGACTTCTTGTGTTGTGAATTTTTGGTCTTGTGCTCCGCTGAGGTGCACTAGTCACTTGGTATACTTCTTTGTTGCCCTGAGCTGCTCCTTCTGGTTATCCAGGGCAATTGGTCTCGTTAAGGCCATCTCCCCCTATGTTGACCCCCCTATGTTGACTTGTGTTGTGTTGGTAGAAACAGTTAACCTTGGGTATGCTGAGTTATTTGAATAGCTCAGTCTGTCCCTTGTTAATTTCTTATTTTTATTTACTTTGAATTTTTCCAAAAGCCCATCAATACTTGAAAAAATTCGTGAATAATCATATCTGTATCTATCAAAGTTCAGATTTTGCTTCAAACTACTGTCCAAGTTGTTGACTTCGTCAATAAGAAGAGCTATCTGGATGTTGTAATGCTTGATAATCAAATCTAGTAGTTGACTCCCTTGGTTTTCAAAGAGCAAAACCAAGTCAGTACAAAAATCTATGCTGTTAAACAGGCCCGTTGGGCAAAATGTGGATCGTAAACCTTTAGGTATTATTTTTTCTTTTAAACACTGCTGAAGGTAGGCAACTTCAAGTTGAAGCTTTTTCAACTTCAATAGTTTAGTATCGAAAGTTTTGAGGGTAGCAGTTATAGAGTTGTCATTATTTATTGCTTCCTGTAGCCCCCTAGCCGGTTGCTCCTGGTCATCACCAAATAAAAGGTTGTTTATATTGTGGACCCAAACGCCGCAATTAGGAACCCCAATAAGCCCTGGGGGCATTGGTAGTTGTGATGTCATAGGTTGTAATCCATTCGGCAGTATAGTCGGTCTGTTAGATGCAGTATCGTATGAAAGTGTTGGTGTGTCTTGACTATTAGACCGTTGTCCTAGTGGGATAAAAAACGTACTCATTTCTGAGCTTGTTTCTATCGTATTTTCAAGTGAGCCAGTCCGTAACCCTTGAGGCAATAAAGCCTGAGAAACTGCTTCAGGGAAATGCGCTTTGAAACCGGCACTAACGCGTTTGTCAAGCGCGTCAAGTTTGCTGGTGAAACTGTCCATTCTTGATGTCAGCGCACGGATTAAAATTGTTAGCTCACTTTGTTCTTCTTTGTTGGTGTTACCCTTTGTAGAAAAAAATCACTGGACTCACAGGACTCGAAGGGCTGCCATTCGCCATACTTTCAAAACGCACAAACTAAAAAACCAGAGAAAAAACACACTAAGCAGGCACCTTGAAGTAGCAAGTCCGGAACACAAGTTCAATATAGTCTTAAATAAGTTGCGTCTTCATATAAAACGGGTCACCAAAACACTGTAGTTAACTTGTAAACCACAAACAAAGATGCGAGAGCTAAAGTTCTTAACGCAAGATTTAATAAACAAGAAAATACAGGCGTTTTCGCTGAAGCCACTATAATAGTTAAAGAGCAACTGCGTAATTTAAATATAACCAAAATGCTACAAATAAAAATTTTTTGATGGTAAACATATTAATTTTTATTTGTAGCATTTTGGTTATATTTAAATTACGCAGTTGCTCTTTAACTATTATAGTTTAGTTGTCATTAAGACTTATGTTTAAGTGCTTTTTATGCACTCAGTTAAGGTATGTGATGTTTGAGTGCTTTTTTGTTGTTTCATTGTAGTTGCAGATTTTGTTTTTGCATACATTATTAGTTTTTAAATCATATACATTGACTGTTTTATACACATATATTTTTTATCTGTAATGGTTCTACAGTTTTCTAGTGGATTAAGTGTTGTATTATTTTAAGTGGTGTGTCCTTTTATTATTGCTGTTAGCAATTAGTATCACGCATTGACGTGATTTTAAAAGCACAGGCTTTGACGCTCTTTTTTTCAAAATTAACCTCTGAAGAAGCTGCAGCTGTGGCTTCAGCGAAAACGCCTGTATTTCACGACTTTAATTGACCTGAAATGCTTTGTTAGAAAACTGAATTTGAAATTGTTATTTAATAACAGTGTCCCTGTTAGTCATGATAAGTTAAAACTAGCAAGCACCTTTAACCCACCATTACATACAGGTTTGTTTCTTTTTGAAAAAATTTGTGAACTTGATCTTAGATTTATGCTTAGTTCAACTGTCTCACAGAACACCCATTTAAAATATAATGCTACTGAAGAGCAATTATTGGCTCTCGAACAACTGTGTAGAGCTCCAGTTAGGGTCCTTAAACCGGACAAGGGTGGTGGCCTTGTCATTTTTGACAACTATAAATATGTTGACAAGATGGAGTCTATCTTGGAAGGTCCTGCTTATAGCCCCTCATCTTTGAGTGAAATGAACACCTCACACTCTAGGAATAGAGGATATTTTAGGGACTTATACTTGAGTGGGAATATTGATTTGGACACGTACAACTACATAGATATCATTATGTCAAAAACTCCAGTGATTTTTGGTATACCCAAGATTCATAAAGACTTGTATAACCCACCCTTTCGAGCTCTTATTGATAGCCGCATCTCCCTCACATACCCTTGTGCTCAATTGGTCGACAACATTTTGAGTAAATACTTGAAGGAAGTTACTCAAATTTGCAAAGACTCTTGGTCTTTCTTGGAGAAAATACATAAAGTAGAATTTAGTGTTTCATATAATCTCCTTACTATCGACGTCATTGATCTTTATACATCAATACCCCATACTGAAGCGATAGAATGGATTACCCTTATGCTAACTGAATTGAATGCCCCGAGAAAAGAAATTGAAGTCATCTCCCAATTGCTTGACATCATTTTAACATCCAATTTTTTTACCTTTAATGGTAAATACTATATACAGAAACAGGGAGTGGCAATGGGGTCTCCATGCGGGGCTAGTGTTGCAAACCTTTTCATGGCATATTGGGAGAAAACCTTCATATTCAATGACGCCGAACGTATGAGTCCAATCAAGTTTTACACTAGATACTTGGACGACATCTTCATTCTGTTTGATGGAGATAGTAAGTCTGCTAAGAATTTCGTAACTTCTATTAATGGCACTACTATGTTTTTGAAATTTACATCTAATTTCTCAGAACTAGAAATTGATTACTTAGACATCAAGTTGACTAAAGATTCTACTAGGGGGGAGTTTTTCTCTAATATATACAGGAAGCCAACCTACTGCAACTCCTTACTGCACTTCAAAAGTTGTCACCCCTTCAAGCAAAAGAAAGCCATCATTAAGGGGCAAATCATTCGGGCATCTAGAATGTGCAGTAGAGAGGAATTGTTTCTGGGAGAATGTGAGACTTTTAAAAACATGTTCACTAACAGAGGCTACCCGATTGTTTTATTTAATGAGATCTTGGAAGAGGTTACTAGTAAAAGACTTAATGGCCAATACCCCCCCCTCCCCTTTTACCACAAAGGCATGATTTAATACTTGACAATGCAGTTGAAATAAACACAAATGCCAGTAATGTGGGTTTAGAAACTGTTTTGTCTAAAACTATTAACACACTTGGTCAAGTCATGGATAGTAGTTTCATCACTACTTTCAGTATAGACTCTAACAGCATACAGTTTATTCTCTATAAAAACTGGTATTTTATTACCAATAACGAACAATTATTGGACAAACTGGGACTAAAACCTAAGATTACATATAGAAGGGGCAATAACTTGAAATCAATGTTGGAAAGATCAAAAGTTTCTAGTTGGGTAACAAAAAATAAAGGATCTTTCCAGTGTGGTGCATGCAATTACTGTCATCTGGTGCGAGTAGCTAACTCTTTCACAATTCGTGAAAGGAAATTTAAAATTAACCATAAACTAAACTGTGAATCCAGATCTATAGTTTATTTAGCTACATGCAACTGCTGCCAAGCCTTCTATATAGGAAAATCTGATAGAAGACTTCGAGACAGGGTATATGAACATTCATATGCCATGAGAAAAAAGAACAAAGAGAATGCTTTAGCTAAACACATACTTAAAAATGAGGGGCACAGCTTTCAGTTTATGGCCATAGACCAAGTTCTTAAACCAGAAAGAGGAGGACCAGTTTCATTAATCTTAGAAAATAGAGAATTAGAATGGCAACTATTATTAGATTCATTTTCCTTTCCAGGTTTAAATGAACATTGCAATATTGCATGCGTACTAAAAATGAAGAGTTATAGACGTTAACTTGTCAACAATGTCATTACTGATTATTAGATTTAGTATCGGTGGACATAATAACTTATTTTTAAAAGTGATACTTTTTCTATTGATGTGTATCATTTTAACTTAATAGTTCTTTAATTGTTGTTTAAGGCTTCACTTGTTTGCGTTATGCACAGCTTTACATATATATATATATATATAAAAAAGACAGATCAATACTAAGACAGTGGCAGTTAGACCGCCATTGTTTTAGACGGTATAACCACTTTATTTTTATTATTATTAAGTCTAATAGGAACACACATTTACTGTCAAAGGTATGAAGTAATGTGTTTCTATATTTAGTCTTTTAATATGTTTACCATCAAAAATTTTTTTATTTGTAGCATTTTGGTTATATTTAAATTACGCAGTTGCTCTTTAACTATTATAGTTTAGTTGTCATTAAGACTTATGTTTAAGTGCTTTTTATGCACTCAGTTAGTTAAGGTATGTGATGTTTGAGTGCTTTTTTGTTGTTTCATTGTAGTTGCAGATTTTGTTTTTGCATACATTATTAGTTTTTAAATGATATACATTGACTGTTTTATACACACATATTTTTATCTGTAATGATTCGACAGTCTTCTAGTGGATTAAGTCTTGTATTATTTTAAGTGGTGTGTCCTTTTATTATTGCTGTTAGCAATTAGTATCACGCATTGACGTGATTTTAAAAGCACAGGCTTTGACGCTCTTTTTTTCAAAATTAACCTTTGAAGAAGCTGCAGCTGTGGCTTCAGCGAAAACGCCTGTATTTTCTTGTTTATTAAATCTTGCGTTAAGAACTTTAGCTCTCGCATCTTTGTTTGTGGTTTACAAGTTAACTACAGAGTTTTGGTGACCCGTTTTATATGAAGACGCAACTTATTTAAGACTATATTGAACTTGTGTTCCGGACTTGCTACTTCAAGGTGCCTGCTTAGTGTGTTTTTTCTCTGTTTTTTTAGTTTGTGCGTTTTGATTATATTAGCAAGTTTCACAGAAAGAGAAACCCCTAAAGGGAGAATCAGAACACAAGTTCTCCTCGGAGTCCGAATCAGAAATCTGAGGAAAAAAAGTCTGTATTCATCCCTGCGTGTTCCTGTTCCAATTCAGAATCCTGAATCTCTTCAGGAAAAGAGGAATCCCTCTTTCCTTTACCAGAAAATACCTTACAAGAAGGATCAACAGCCTGAATTAAACCCCCGAGTCAGGTCCAATAAACTACTCCTACCTAAAAACAATTGAGGAATAGAAGATACAGCCCTGGTTTTCTGTTTCTTTGTGACAGGAAAAGATGAGGTCAACCATGTTACTAATGGCAACAGCCGCTTCCCTGTTGATGGGTACAGCATTCTGAGAACAGGAAACCCTTCCTTTTTCCTTCTCCCATGACTGACAAGAGTGTCTCTCCCTTGCTCACTGAGGAGACCCGAAAAGACGCAGTGGATGTGGCTAATCAGTCCACAGTGGCTGCATGTGCTAAACCAGAGGGATCCGGGGTAGAAGATGAGTGGTCTGAGGTACAACAAATAGCCACAGCAGTCTCTCCCACCTGTGGCTGAGGCAAATTGCGAGCTTGTTGCAGTGGCACAGGCTGTCTGCTTAATTTTTTATTTTGCAGCAGGACGACAGACTGAGACTGGTAGTCTGTTCCATGGTCAAGCCAAAAATGTTGCCTCTTTCCTGGAGAAGACGAGCAGCAAATGCCAGTAAATACTACCAGTCCACAAAAGTTACTGTTCTGACAGAAAGAAAAGTAGTAAAAAGCACTCTTTTTCTTTTGTGGGGCTGGCAAAGTGTTTTAAACACAATTTCATCACAGGAAAAATGTTTTCAGTTACTTTATACTACTTTTCAACTGACGGAAAAAAAGAACGCTCCATTTAAAAGTACATTATAATCTCCAGAGAGTCCGTTAAACAAAACTCTATTAACCCTTAAAATATGTTTCCTGAAGAGGAAAGTAATAAAACAAGAAAATGAAAGCCCCCCCCCCCCCCCACCAAAGGCAACTTACCTGACAAGAAAAAGAAAGTGCAAACTGACTGGTGATCCTCAAAAGCTTCAGAGGAGTGTATTCTGCAGCAACTGTAAAACTCTACATGCCCAAGCTGCCCAAACTTGCCTTTTAGTCAAGCTCATTTTGAGCAGCTTGACAGCTTGGGCATGTAGAAAGTATCTAAAGCTTTGGAAGCTAGCTGTCTGCTATGCCTTTGTCAGGATATAACCCATATAGGTAAGGTTACTGCAGCAATGATCAATACGATGAAGACAGCCTGTTATCAGCTCACGGGTTTACACCTCTGTGTTACACAGTCAGTCAATTTCTGCAACAGAAGTGCTTGAATTCCTATAAAAATGACTACTAAATGATAGGTCAGTCTGGAGAGGGAGGCAAATAAAAAGTATAGCCATGGAATACTATTCCTTGCACATCTGCAAAAACAAGGGTGACGGTCCTAGGTAAAGGAAAGGCTATAGGGGTGACAGCATACTGCTATGCCTAGTGGATTAAAAAAAAAAAATATATATATATATATATATATATATATATATATATATAGCCCAAGTGGAACATAGGAAAACTCATTCAATAGTTTCTTACCTCCAGTGCTTTATTTAGCATCTCTTCTTTGCTGTTACAGTTATTCTCCAACATATCTTCATACAAATCAACAAGGAAGGCAAGTAAATAGGGAGAGCTTCTTGTCTTCTGAAGTTCCAAAATCTTTTCCAGTAGGCCAGGGTAGGCAGAAAAACCTTCTTCTCGCAAAATTCTAAGAGGAAAAATTGTATAATACAATTTTAAACCAGAGAATGGCATTTGTGTTATCGTTTCAAGTAAATTACAAACTGAATAAACTTAAAATGCAGAAAGCAGACATGCAGCACAACAGGAATGACAATGCTGATAAAACAAACAAAGCTATTACATCAAAAATGCTTAAAAAGTGAAACCTGCTGTCACTTTAAATTGTTTGCCTCATTCTTGCAATTTAGATTTGTTTTAATTTTAAATATTTTACTTAAGATATGCAATCAGAATCTGAAGAAATTTCTGAATATAACTAGGGAGATTAAGATGAATTTTTTGCTGATCCAGTTAAGATAAAATTGCAGCTAAAGTTCAAATTTTAAGTGCTTGTTATCCCCTACTGCCTGTCAACCATTAACCAACTGCAATCAAGTGGTCCATTTGCTCCCCTACTAGTGCAAGCCTCAACTGTGGAGGCTGCCAACCAGTTAGCCATCAGGGGGTGTTTTGATTACGATGACCTTACCTTATTATAATCACCCAGGACAACTGCTGCCCAGAGAGCATCTGGCTTCATGCTGGGCAGCATCGCTGGTTAGGTTAGCTGCAGGTTACACCAAGTAAGCGACCTTCCCTCATCCGGTTACAAACACCCTCCAATCCCATCCTTTCAAGTACACATTAGAACATGCGACAATGGATGAGCACTTTCTTGCTATCTCCACATCCAGCTTGGTGGACATGGATATCCTGAGGCAATGTAACAATTGACTTATGTACACTGACAACCACTTAATTCTCAAACAGACAAATACAGTATGTGAGAGATGTAGTTACAAATTGACACTGGAGTTAAGGGTCTCACATACAGACACAAAAAGCAACAAACAGGTTGACTGTAACTTACAAACATCACTCACCACACCCGCAAAGGACTAAAGGCACAGATCCACATACGCAGTGGTGCCCACATGTAACTTACCAAAACCTCAAAGGCCTCTCAGGTGCAGTCCTCAGAAACTCTGCATACACACAAACACAATTCCCATCACAGGTTCATAGGTAGGTACTAGGCTATCGGCCCAAGGGCCTACGTAAGCCTAGCCAACAAGGTTCCCTGGCTTACGCCACCCAAGAAAGTTATTTTCCTGTACCACTGTCGAGCAGAGACACAGAAGTGATCCCCGGCATCAGAACATATAAAGCCACATCTCACTGTGTCTCAACTACTAAGCCCAAAAGGCGAAACACTTCACAATCCAATATTCTGGTCATACGAGATTCTACTGTGAGGCACACTGATGCCCCTCTTATCAAGCTACATAAGAAGAGGGTCAAAGTTAGTTGTTTGTCAGGGGCCAGGATTTACCAGATCACACAAGCACTCAGGTCAGTTACCCCCAAGTACTAGTAAGACTCAATCCACGTGGGCGTGAATGACCAGAGACGTACCTCCTTTGACTATATAGAGAGAGATATGATTGAGCTCTCAGAATAAGTCTCATAGGCAGGTATGAGCCTAGCATTCAGCAGCATTCTACTGTCTCCAAGGATGATGCCACAATACCAGCAGAAAATGATTGACTAAATTGGCTTAGCTACTGGTGTCATTCTAAAGGGGTCCAATACTTGTCAACCTTGGAGGACTTGGTTGACATGTCACTCTGCTTTGCCAAGGATGGTCTTCACCTGTCAAATCTAGGCTTTTGGATACTGGTCAAAACATTGTCCACCTTTACAGTGCCTTTTTTTGGCACTGCCAAACAGACAAACATTTCAACATAAGAGCTACTCAGGAGAAACTAAAGGCGTTACTACTCAATCCTATGAGTCAACAAGAAACTACATTCCCTGGGAGCTCTCCTCACACTAGAGAATGCTGGTATCTGTGCAGTTACTAATCCATGGTTCAAAGCTATGGAAAGCACTTCAGTAAGTGCATTGTTATAATGCCTTTCATACATTCCATCCATCCACTTAACATGAAAGAGCAAAAGGCAGAGGTGTATCTATCTACATAAAGGATAAGCACACCTCAAGGCTGATCAAACAGTATGACATGCTTGAGCTACACCATGTCCATCTAACCATGGGAAAAAGACATTGCCATATTCTTGCTAGCTACAGGTCCCCCACCACAAACCAGGAGTTCACACCAGAAGTTACTAGAATCACTCACTATCCAGCCAGATACCATATTCATGGGTGATTTTCACTAACCCTCCATTATTTGGGAGGCATACTCAACAATTAACATGCAGGCCCCAAAGACTTCTTGACTTTGTAAATTCAAACACCCTGGAGCAGTTAGTCTGCATTCCCACTAGGGGAACAAATATCCCAGACTTGGTACTCACAAATATGGGAGCGTGCTGCAGCCCGCCCCCCCCCCCACAATGTGATGTCTTCACTGGTCTGGTAAGATCAGATCACATAGCAGTCTCCCTGAAAATAAAGACAAAACTAGTCTCCCCAACCCGAAAACTTTTTAAGATCTCTAAGGTAAATTACCCCCTATTAAGGGATGGCATAGCTAGTTTCCCAGTTCCCCCAAATCTAGAAAACACCGAAACCTATGCAGACACATACACAAAAGCTGTTTGATCACATAAACAGTTGCATACACATGGCAGTATCCAGACCAAAATAAATCCAGGCCACCCTGATGGGCCTCTGGTATTAATAGGTTGTACAACAAGAGA
Organism: Protopterus annectens; assembly: GCF_019279795.1. Lineage (NCBI taxonomy): Eukaryota > Metazoa > Chordata > Ceratodontiformes > Protopteridae > Protopterus > Protopterus annectens. The sequence goes on from NC_056751.1 coordinate 17,782,327, forward strand.
AAGAAAATCCTGTTCAGAGGTAAGAGGGAACGTGCACAAAAGAACAAAAAGTCCCTCATTAGTCTAAACAAGAATCAGGGAACTAGTCAAGTATCTGAAAGCAGACAAAGCTACAAATAACCTCTCAAAGCTAAGGATATCCAGAAGGGATTTTTCAGTTATGTCTGCAATCTTAAGGGCAACACCCAACGATTTGTGGTATTAGCTGTAGATGGCAAAACCTACACTCACCGCTGGAAGATACAGCAAATCTGCTGGCCGACAAAATTCATCTCAAATTTCACCTCTCCATCATCTCCTGTCCCCCCCCCCCCCCCAAAAAAAAAAAATACCCTCCACTACTGCACTGCCAATTACCACCAAAGAATAATTGCCACTACTCTCTCTAAATCTAAAAACACAGCTTCAATGAGGCCTGATATGCCACGTTGCCTCAAATAGCTTAAATCAGGACTTATCAGGCCCATTAGGATCTCTAATTAACTACAGCATTCAGACTGGGTTTGCTCTGATACAGTGGTGGATGGCAATACTCATCCCTCTGCATAAAGGGGGACCCATTTACTGACCCAGGAAATTACAGACTCCAGTTTAACTAGTTTTATAAGTAAAGCCATGGAAAGAATAATCAAGAGCCTGATAAATAATGACATAGGAAACCTCCAAACCCTGGACCCAACCCAATTCAGCTTTGTCAAGAGCAGAACATTTATTTTATTTACTTTATTTTACATTTGTTGACCAGAGTGTCCGGCTGAGCTACTGCCCTTTTTCAGCAGAGGCCCAGGGAGAAAAACTCCAAAGATATACAACGCAATAAAATAGCAATACAAATACATTTTAATAAAAATAGCAATAGATAATTTTGGTAGTTAAAATACGTAAGCTACATACATGTACATTGTTGACAGATAATTACTATAAACAAAAAGGAGAATGTTAAACAAGTAGAATGAGTTCTATGTTTTAGTTTAAAAAGGGAGTTGAGTAAATATAAGGTTTTGTATGCAGAGCAGCAGAAACTTAAAATGGTACATAAGAATTTCAGGGAGCAGAGCATAGAAGCAGCTTTGGAGGTTGCATAGGAAGCATAGGATGAAGTAGTTAAGTTTTAGTAAGTTAGTTTGTAGTATAAAAGGTAGGTAATAATCAGGGAGATTACAATGGCAGGACCAGTGTTTTTTTAAGTGGTCTTTGGTTGCTAGCTTAAATTGTATGGGGTGAGTCAGGGACCTTATTTATAGTGGGAGTTTGTTCCATGCAAGTTGCACCCTGTGTTGGATTTGGGTTTGTGGATTTTTAGTAGGTATTGGGTTGAACTTCGGAGAAGTCTGGTAGGGGAGTAGTGAGAGAGGACAGAAGACAGACTTGGACAGAGATCAGGCTGATATAGGATGGAGTGTATGACTTGGAGTTGAGATTGTAGGAACAAATGAGGTAGTTTGGGCCAGTTCAGGTGTTTTAAGGAGAGCCAGTGGTGAGATTTATATGTTTGCTGAGCTGCAAATCTAGCTATTTTGTGGTAGGTTGATTCTAATTTGGTAAGTGGGGAGGAGTTCAGATTTGTGAGTATTCGGGGAACAATAGGTTAAGCATGGTAGAAGGTAGGCATGGGCAAGAAAAATCCTAGCTTTAGTAGTTAGGAATTTGTTGTTTCTGTACAGTAGTCCTAGCATTTGATGGGTTTCTTTGATACAATTGTTGTGAAGATCGAATTTTAGTTGGTCATCAATGACAAGGAGTTTTGTGCTAGTTTCGACTTCTATAGGAGCATTGTTTAGGGACCTTATGGAGAAGGAAAATTTAATGTGGTTTGCAGATTTAGGTAAAGAAAGAGTAGAAATTTTGTTTTCTTAGCGTTGAGGATGAGGTGTGAGCTGACTGTTAGTGCGCCATGTCTCTACTGAGTTGAAAGATCTCTGGGCATTTGTTAGGAGTTCTAATGGGGAATTAGCAATAGTTATTGACTGTAGAGTCATCTGCGTATTGGACAATGTTAGATAGAGGACAAGAGGAGTGGAGTGAGTTGGTGAAGATATTACAGAGTAGAGGTCCAAGAATGGAGCCTTGGGGAACAACTGTTCTTAATGAGAGAGGGGCAGATAGTGCTGAGTCCCATCGTACTGACTACAGCCTATCAGAGAGATAGCTAGAGAACCATGCAACTGTATCAGGGGAGAAGTTTACGTCTACAAGTTTACTAAGTAGCAGTGTGTGTGAGACAGTGTCAAAAGCCTGAGAAATGTCAAGGTATAGACATGATACGAATTTGTGATCATCTTTAGCCAGGGCTAAGGTGTTGAGAAATTATAGTAGAGCTGCGGTTGTACTATGCTTGGGACGGAAGCCATGCTGTGTTGGAGTGAGAAGTTTTTCTTGTAAGAGATAATGCATAACTTGTTTGTGTATACATTTCTCAAGGATTTTGGAGTGGGGAGAGGATAGCGATAGGTCTGAAATTAGATATTTCTGTGGAGTTACCTCCTTTATGAATAGGAAGAGTGTAAAACTGTTTCCAGATAGAAGGAACTTTAGACTCAGAGATGGAGTGATTGATTAGTATAGATACAGGCATAGCAAGGGAGCATGCAGCAATCTGGAAAAAGTAAGAAGGAATATTGTCTGCTGATACAGAGCATAGTTTGAGCTTTGAGAGTAGAGTTCCGATATAGTCAGTGGAGACAGGTTTGAGAGAAAGTTTACTGAGACAGTGGTTGAGGGATGTAAAGGGAGGTTTGAAGTGTTGTTGTTTGAGAGGCTGGGGTTAAATAGTTTGGAAATGGATTTGATAAAGTAGGTGTTGAAGGACTCAGCAGTTTCTTCAGCTGACTTGTCAAGACATACTTTTGGTGAAGTTGGGTTACCTGGATGTAGTATTTGGTTTATAGCATTGCAGAATTTTTTTTGAGCAGATTTTAATGTTTTTGGGGGATTTTTGTCTGATTTCTAAGTTCTTAATACTTTAGGAGGTCAGCTGGAAGTTTGGTTTGTACACATGTTTTCCATGCCCTATCTCTGGATTTCATAAGTGTACGGGTGGTTTTAGTTAGCCGGGGTGAAATGTTTGCCTTTAATCAAACTTTTTTCAGTGGGCCTAGAGAATTTAAAATATTTAGGAAAGTTGAGTTGAAGGCATTTACTGTTTCGCTGAGTGGGAGCTGAGTAAGGAAATTCAGGTTAATTCTTAAGAGGAGGGCTTTAAAAGTGCCTGGGTTAAAGTTTGAAAGTTTGTGCAGGTGATAAGTCATGGCTGGGGAGGTGAGTGATGTATTGTAGCACTTTTATAGGTGAGTGGTCGCTCAGGGCATCAGGTAGAGTTTCAGGGTTATGACATTTGCTGGGCTTAGAAACAAGTATCCAATCTATCAAGGAGCTTGAAGAATGAGAGTTATTAGTATGGGTAGGTTTGGAGATTAGCTGTGTAAATCCATGGAGGTTTATGTATTGTGGAGGGTTTGGATTATTAAGGTTATGACAATTAATGTTTACATCCTCACAAAGGATAGTTTCATTAGGGAAATTTAGGGAGAGATATGACAGTATATTTTCCATTAAGGGGATGTTGTCCCCTGGTGGAATGTATATGGTTACTACTGTGATGGTAGTAAAGACATTGGGTTTAAGGTTTGCTATTAGTATTTCAGCAGGTGTAAAGGAGGGAATTAGTTCTTTAGGAAGGGACAGAGTGAGGTAGTTAAGAGTAAATTAAAGCAACACCTCCACTTTTTTTCTATAAGCGATATTGGCGAAGTATATTATAACCTGGAGTAAGGATGTTTTTATCTTGGTTATGAGGTTTAAGCCAAGTTTCTGTGACAAAGATAATGTCTGGGGTATGAAGAGATACCAAAGCATGAAACTGGCTTAGTTTGTTGAGCATACTTCGAGTATTGATAGAATAGGAGGAGATTTTCTTTTTTGGTATGGATGGTCGATTAGAAATGGGGGGTGGTATTTTGTGGGGTGTTAGGAATAGTGGTAGGACCAGGGTTTGGGTGTATATCACCTGACAAGAGCATAGTCCTTTGGAAGTCATAAGCTTTCATTTTTTTGTGGGTAGTTGTAAAAGTATTTTGTTTTATACTTAGATGTACTATGGTGGAAAGGAGGAGCTTTTATTTTAGGGAGTAGTATATTCACTGGAAGGATAGATGCAGAGATAAGTATGGGTTGCTGATGGTAAAAAAAGCAGCTTTGGTGATGGTAGGTGGGGGCTTTATGTATAAGAGTTAAGAGTGTGTGAGGTGATGTTATGTTGTGTAGGAAGAGCAGTGCAGGAAGAAGTATGACAGGAATGATTAAGTCTGGCATGTTTTAAGAGGAGGAGAGGGTTTTAATAGGGTGAGTTGGTTGAGAGTTTGGAGAGGGGTTGTAAGGTAGAGAGAGAGTTTGCAGTGGGTGTTAGTTTGTGTAACAGGAAGGGGATGAGTTTGACGGTTGGGAGGGACCTGTGGTTAGGTATAAAGGAAATGATATGGTGTGGGGGATGGGAAGGGAGCAAAGTGAGCCCGAGGGACAAAGTACAAAAAAGACAATTAGCCAGTACAATTCAGTGTCTGGGGAAGATAAACAGACAGATTTAAGGGCAATTAGACAAGCTAGATGCCAAGGAAAAAAGGTCTTTTCTTTTTTGTTTTTATTTTTCTTTAAAAACGGGGAGCTGCAGTTCACTGAGAAGTAGGAAAATAATGTAGTTATTCCACGGGCTTTAGAAAGGGACATGCAGTAAGGTAGGAGTCAACAGAGTACTATTTAAAAAGGAATGGAATATGGTATATGCGAATACACTACTGGGGATTCCTATGAAGCAAGGGCAGAAAAGCTAAGTCAAAAGATGCTGCCTTCCTACATCAGGTTTTTTGATTCCTCTGTAATTAAGCAGAAGTGGGAGGGAGGTATGCAGGTTCAATGTGGGGGAGGGAGATAGACACAAGTAATACAAGGTTGTGAGCCGGAAAAACTGGACAAGGTCAGCTTCTAAGAAAACAATCAGGGAAACCAAGCTCAGTCAATTCCAGGTCAGTGTAGTGCAGTATCTTCCTAATTACAAATCTTTGCTACTAATCTAGTACAGTGTTGTGAACAGGACCACCACTTCTATAGGAAAAACTATTGGAAGTATGGGCTGCAGGTACATAGGTAAAACTTTTCCAACAGAAAGAAAGTAGTTTTAAGTACTTGACCTAGGAGTACAACAGGAAGAGAAAAATGGTGGTGGTGGTGGGGGGGAACCAGTAGTGTGTATGCTTACAGTAAAAGGCTATAGCAAAAAGTCTTCAGTTTAGAGGACAGATTAAATACAACTCTAACATACACTAGTGTAGCTGAAAGCACTTTAGTGTTCCATCGACGGTCTCACAGTACAGGGTAACCAGACAGCCTTTGGCTTACTGGAGGTTGGCCAAGACACAGAATAAAACGTTTGCAGGGGGACTGGGAATAAAAAGGAAATGAAGGTAAGTTTTAGGTCTGAAGTTTTAAACAAGCAAGGGGTAAAGCCAAATAACAAAATGCTCCCACGAGCAGGACCCAGCTTAGCTCAACGTACCAAAAGTAGTCACTGTAATGTCAGGTGTAAATCCACACTGAAGCGAAAAAAAGTTGCAGCGTATAAAAAACTCAATAGCTGATTCAAATCCTTTATTTGGACAAAGCGGCAAAACGATAACACATCCAGTACCAAACAAGCGCTTTCGCCTGGTTGTACCAGGCTTTCTCAAGTTAATTTAAACAAAAAAATCTCTTGCCTTTTATATTCCAAAGTTATTAATCACGTGAACTTGTTAACGCTGTTAATTAAAATAATGGGATCTATTTTATACAATCAAGGGAACAATGCCTTAATAAAATGGTGCAGCAGTGTACTAGTTTTTTTTAAAGTGCAATAGTGCGTTGTACAGCCTTGAAAAACAATCTTAAAAAACTATTCTATGAAGGTTAATAAAATTGTATTGTGTTAGGAATGATAACGCCATAATTAAAAACATGATTAAAAATACATCAGTTAAAACATGAATAATTGCAAGTTAGTACTTTATGTTAAAAAGAAACGAAACATTACCTAACTAATGTAACATCTACTGACTTAAAAAATGTAGGAATATAAAATATGAAAGACCTAAAACCATCTACAAAACTGATCAAAAGAATATAAATGTAATTGAAAAATATATTTAAATGTGCTTATATAAATATATTAAGGTGTATTAAAACATGAAAATATGAGAAGTAAATGTCATCTATAAATATATTAATGTAGTTTGTCCCTGTTCATCTTTAGCACACTAGAAAGACTAATAGTATCATTCAAACCCGGGGATTGAGTAACATTTAATTTTATCTGCCAAATCAATTCTCTATTTTCTAACCGGGTCTCCCAGTCACCACCCCTAGGGCCATGGGGAACCTGTTCTACTACAAAAAACTTGAGTTGCATATTAGGGCAGCCCAAAAGATTATTTACCCGCTAGAAAGCTAAAGTTGGTTTCTTTTGGTTATTACACATGCACTACTAAGGGAGTGGTATACCTAGGAGTTTGCATGACCTGTGGCAGTTTCTATATTGGGAAGACCGAGAGGATGCTCAAAAGGAGGATTTATGAGCACCTCTATGATATAGAAAGAAAAAGGGATACTAATGCCTTCTATAAACATCTCAATTCAATTGGTCAAAGTCTGTCTTGCTGCCCTCTCAACGCATAAGGTTCATAGGAGCAGAGATAGACTCAAAATTGATGCGCGTCTTTCTTCCTGCCGAAAGGATCCAAACTTTACAGGGCCAAGTTCAAGCTCTGATCTCGACATCCAAAGCCCCAGCCAGGATGGTTCTACAAGTTTTAGGTTCAATGTCTGCCACGGTTCTTTTAGTTCCTCTGGCAAGATTGCACATGAGGATTCTTCAGTGGCTATTGTCAACTCAATGGTCCTTTCAGGATCTTCCCCTCAATCATCACATCATGATTACGGAAACATGCAAACGGGACCTGCGCTGGTGGCTTCAGACATCCAATCTGAATCCAGGAAGCCCCTTTGTTATTCCCTCTCCAGTGGTTACCCTGACGACAGATGCCTCCCAGATAGAGTGGGGGGGGCATTGTCTGGGCAGGTTAGTTCAGGGCTCCTGGCTTCCAGACGAAGCTCTTCTCCACATCAATGTGTTGGAGATGAGGGCTGTACTTCTATCCCTACAGGCCTTACACAAGTTTCTTCCTCAGGGCATCATCGCCATCCACACAGACAACATGTCGGTGGTCTGGTATCTGAACAAACAAGGAGGGACCAGATCTTACCCCCTTTGCAGAGAGGCCATGAGAGTGTGGGAATGGGCTGTAGCTACCAACCGCTTCTTGGTAGCGACCCACATTCCGGGAAATCAAATATATTGGCAGACAAATTGAGCAGGACAATTCTCTCTCCTCACGAGTGGTCTCTAAACCAAACAGTAGCAGCTCAGGTTTTCAGGAGATGGGGACGCGTGCTGCACCTATTTGCAACTCCACTAAACACCAAGTGCAAAAGGTTCTTCTCCTTGATTCCACATCAGGGAGTACCAGCTATGGATGCTCTAGCACAACCTTGGCCAACAGGGCTAGTTTATGCATTTCCTCCGATTCCACTTCTCTCCAAAGTCATTCAAAAAGCTTCTCAATTGGGGTCCGCAATGATACTGATTGCCCCATATTGGCCTCGTCAGGTATGGTTTCCTTACCTGAAGAAGCATGCGTGGACGATCCGTGGACTTTAGACCTAATTCGGACCTGCTAATTCATCAGTCGGGACATCAGCATCAGTCCCTTCGATCTTTGAAGTTGACAGCTTGGCTCCTCCACTTCCGACTTTAGTCAGAAGTCACAC